>NC_041391.1:47665177-47668194 GCF_002162155.2 Triticum dicoccoides
GGGGCGAACGGATAGAGATGCTCTTAGAGGAGCTAAGGATGGAAACATGTAGCATTGATGCAAGGAAGATATCATCCAAATCACTGAAGCATCTTTGTATCACCAATTTCTGTCTGCTCCCTGAGGATTTCCATAGCCGGATTTTTTTCTCCAAATCTTATTTCATTGCAAATTGATGATTTTGATGGTGCGACTCCATTCCTTGAGGATATGCCATTTCTAGTAACAACCAATATTGGACTTGGCGTTCAGTGCCATGATTACTGTGAGCAGAACCTGAGGGGTTGTGATGATCATTCATGTATTTGTCATGTTTATCCTGTAGAGGGGGGTTTTCTTCTGAATGGTTTGTCCAATGCTGTCAATTTGGAGTTGATAGCTGAACCTACAATGGTAAGCTTGCACTGTTAGAATTTGACCTGCATATAAGCAACTTGCTTTTCTTCATTACCATGGTTTGGTATTTCTATCTATACAAATAGTTGTCATATCAATGATGTAATAACATAATCTTAATTGATAAAGTGTGATGTTTCCTGTGCTTGAGGTATAATTTTCTCTTCTCTTAGTTATACTTTCAAAATTAATAGTATCAACCTGAAATTCGTACTAACTTAAGTTAATTTATCTTGAGCCTTAGACTTCTTTCTTGGTTCACTTGTAACTTTTCCAGTTTCTCTACCGATGGGATTTAGAATGGTGCCCCATGTTTGGCAAATTAAAGACTCTGCTCCTCAATGAGTGGTTCACAGCTATTGATCTAGTCTGCATTCTTCGACACACTACAGTTCTTGAGATGCTCACTCTTCAGCTTGGTAACAGTAAGGTATATCATGTATATATAAAGATGTTGCTGTTTTATTAAAGGACTTATCATGTATATCCAATTGATCTTACTAAATGTTCTCTATCTGATAGAACCTCATTGAAGCAACAGCAGGTCCAGAAACAATAGAACAATCATTTGTCTGCGGCCACCTCGAGGTTGTGAAGATTACATGTAGAAAGGTTGATGTGGGAATTCGCAAAATTTCAATTATCTTGAGTATATTTGATGTTGATTATAAGAAAATCTGCATCGAGGAAAAATCTTTTCGCTCAAATTGTAAGTTACCGATGTCATGCTCCATCTTTAGTATGTTTCAACAATTTTCCTAATTGTTCTACTAACATGTTTGCTATACTTACACAGTAACCAGTGTATGAAACCCCTTACAGACCCATTTGTATCCAGTATCAAATATGGCATTAACATCTAGTAATAAATGTACAGCATGCTGGTGGAGTTGAGAATTGTTGTTAAGTTTCTATACGTGGTAGCAGTTCAATGGTTACCAGTTTAGCACGAATTGCCATTGTACCTGTAAATGGTCTGCAACATTCATGCCGAACTATTTGGGTTTCATCCTCTGCTTGTTTATTGTTTATTTACTCATGAAGATAGCAGACGTTCCTGTTTTTAAATTTAGTTTATCTGTTCTTCCAGTTGGTAGAAATAGAATACACTGACATCTATTCACCAAGGCATAAATGCTGTTTATCTGCCTTTGCCTCATTTCTTTTTTCATTTTTACCATTATTCCCAGCCTGTCATCAGCCTGCAGCCCTGCTGAGCCTTAACGCGTCTGGTGGTCATATATATCTTGCTCTAACAACTCTATGTTAACAAAGAAATTTGGTCAATGCCACTTTAAATTCAGACAAAAGAAATTTGGTCAAGCTGCATGATAGTTCATCTACATCGAACTGCTAGCCAAGCTATTTATTCTCCCATCTATATCAACTGAGGCATCTTGAAGCCAAACTTATTCTTTACTGTCGACTTCCCTTTTTTGCAGATTCCAGTTTCTAGAAGCATGGGCTGAGTCCGGTACTTGTGGCGCCTAAGATGTGTGCTCGGACATGATGTTGGCCTAAAGCCTGCTCTGTCTCTCTGAATAAGTTTGTAATGGTGGCCCTGTGTTGGCGCCTTGCCTTCAGTTTCTCTCTTTCCATCTGCATGCCTTGTGCTGGAACTTCTTCTTAGTTGTCTTGTGCGACCCGTCCAAACCTGCTGTGTTTTCAGCTTGCTTTACTCGTTATGTCGTGTTTGGTCAGAACACTGCTATGTTTCGGTTATTGGCGATGGAAATCTCGCTGGTATGCCCTGTTTGAGTCCATGAGTTCTTTCTTGCTCCAACAGTGTACTTCAATTATTTTAGCAGCAACCGTTAGGGTATTGGGCTAGACTTTTGGATGAGGTGTTGGACATGAACCTGGTTTAAGGAGTCAGGTGGACAAGTAGTGAGCTAGCATTCGTTTACATATTTATAACATTAGCACCAGGGTCGGGTCATCACTTTCACTGGTACTTGTTGGGTGCCAGCCGCGGGCGCGTGGTGGCCCTGAACGCTGCAGTGCAAGCCCGAACTCCTCCATGTCCACCCCGCCACCTCCCAATTGAAGGCGTGCACCAGCGCCATCCTCCATGTGTGCAAACTGCCAATAGACCTGCAGAGTGGTGGAAATAGGCAAGGAAATGCCCAAACTGGCCCAGTTAGATTAGTCCGTTTGTTTCCAGCTTATTTTCACGATTCCGTGGTGTATTTCAAAAAAACATACAATTCTAATTTGTTCGGCCGCTCGCCGGAGTTCACATAAGCAGTCCGCCGGCGGTTGGGGCGTCTGCCAGACCAGGACCATAGTTGATTGCTGACCGGAGGATAGCGAGAGACAATATTCATTTTCCTGCTTGTGATCAAGGTGAGGCAACACCGCATATATTCTTCTGAAGACCTCGCTTGGGGCCTTGGCAGCCGCTCTCCCCGCTGTGTACTCACACTGTCTCCACCCCAGCGCAACCCTGGGGGATTTTGGTCGGCTTGGTTCTGATGCAATTCCTATGCATGATCGTCTGTCTAGGGTTGCTGAATGATGAGCGGACCTGATGCAATTTTGGTCAGCTCCACTTACTTCGGTCTGCGCTTGCTCGCGTGCGTTTCTCTGCGACAAGTGATGAGCGGACACTCGCTTTTGTG
>NC_041391.1:47668487-47673264 GCF_002162155.2 Triticum dicoccoides
TTCTACAGTTCAAGACGGGTGCGTTGTACCATATGATCAAAAGCTCTGGTTGCAGGCTCTCCCTGCATGACTTCAACTGGGACGGCTTCATGCCCCTCAGAGTCAAGGTGTTCACTTGGATTCTACGACATGGCAACACGCGTACGAGGGCCTTCCTTCATCGAATCGGGTTTCTTGACTATGATTATTGCCCTTTGACCATTTCTGCCGCGGGCGGTCTGAAACAATCACGTACCTCTTCTTGGAATGCCCTCGTTTGCGTCAGATGTGGGCATGTATCCTCGACCGTCGTCGCTTGCCTGTTTGCTGCATGGTGGAAAAAGTTTGGGCCACCTTCTTTGCATGTCACCCCTCCTGGAGCCGTCCTCTCCTCAATACGGCGATGTGCTCTGTCCTCTGCGTGATCTGGAAGTCCAGGAACGGATGGTGTTCGATAACATCTGTACCACGGATGTTGACTTGCGATGTTCGATTCCAGAGCATCTTCTCTAGTGGATAGTTCGGGCTCCCCCCCTTAAGACTGTGCGTCGTTGCGTCAATGGTGCGCGGATGTTTGTAGTTGATGCCCTCTCTCCCTCCCTCTCCCCCATTAGCACTCTGCGGGTGTGTTGTGTGATGTAGTGCTTCATTATTACTTTTAAATACAAAACGTGTTCAGGTGGGCGATCGCCCCCTGTTAAATGTTCAAAAAAAAACTTCCTCTGAAGGGGCAGGGGATGATCGACGGATTCCTGGACTTATGTTGTTGTTAAACTGGGTAACTGATTTCCATGTTTTCCTCATGTTTCTGTTGATTGTTTCTCCCCGGCTCACGGAGCACCCATTACCTGTTCGACAGAATGCCCAAGAAGGCCACGGCGAGCGGGGAGGATCGCTTTGGTGACTGCATCCGGGTTATGGCTGGCACCTTCGACAAGTGGACATTAGCAACGCCTTTTTGCATGGAATCCTTCAGGAAGAGGCATACATGCAACAGCCACCGGGCTTCCAGGATCCAAGCCGTCCAAACTATTACTACAAGAAATATGTCAACTTATGACCTTCTGTCAGTGACCCTGAAAGAATTGGTCATAGATTTATGACCATTTGAGACCAATTGGTCAAAAGCTGTTCGAGGGGCTCCAAACCCTAAACCATTGCGACCATTTTGGTCAGAAAGGTCGTAATTTCCTCACACGAAAAGGTCATAAAGCAAACATCGCTAGTCTGCTGCCTTATTTCTAGTTGTTAACGACCAATATAGATGGTCATAGCCTTGTAAATTGTGGTGGGTTGCTATGACTAGGCGCCACCTCATCAGTTTTGCCTATGTGTCATGTCCATGTGGCAGTTTTTGCCCTAGGTTGTGAAGCAACCTATATTTCTGTCATTCCCAAAATTCCTAAAAAAATCTCATAAATTCTTTGGGTCATATCTTCGTCAAATATGTAAAAACCTTCCTTGCCTAGTTCAAAAATAATTCAAAAATATTCATTTTCCTATTCTATTAAGAACAACAGTTTGTGAAGGAAGTACCACTTTTGCATGTCCAAATAGTATCCATTTTCTACAGTGCTTTCCTATGCCCAAATAACCATCCTCCACCAAATGCCAGCTCAATCCATTCATTATTTTGAGCCGAGCTTCAACATTCGTAGTTATGTCCAGTGTGGTGGTTTGCAAAGCAAGTACCACCTAGGCTCCTCCTTTTGAGCTGGAAATTTGTGAAAACAATCTTCTTAGTAACTGATCATCCTCAGCCAAAACTCACGCCCATTACCCATGTACATTTCCCGTACCGCTAATCAAACACTTGGCTGCTAATTCATGTTTGAGCATCAATTGGTCTCCTCGTGAGAATCTTATGTTGTAATTTTCTTCCTAGCACCAACCTGGGGAGTGCCCAACCCACTAGACATGCCTAGGCCGTCCAGAACACATGGCAACGCCACGGTCACGCGGTGACCACGCGGCGGGCATGCGAGTTTACGCGCTCTAGAGTTGGAGCCCTCAGCCACCGCCCAAACCTCGACGTATCGCCACCAAACCATGTATTTATGATTAAATAGGCCCTTATATAACTAGAAATGATTTTCGGAAAAAATAAATAGCAAAGTATGAGGCAGCTGCAGTTCAAATTTGACCCGCTTCCACCTGAATCGGCAGAAATTTGTCTTTTTCACGAGAGGTGGATCAAAAAAAATTACACTAGACCATTTTGTCAATTGTGCATTAAATATGGCCTAGTATTTTATAAAAATGATTTGGTCCAATTTTGCAACAATTATTTGGTAGTTCCTTCACAAAAAAACCTCCTTTCGGGCACTCGAAAAATGGAAAATGGTTTTTTCGTCCAACGAAAATGAAAACTTCCTTAGGCAACATTGTTTGCCATTCCAATATGCACCCTTGTGCACAATATGAGATCATTTGAACAAACTATGCCATGAATGTGGCCATAAGATTGATCATTTGGCTTGAAAGCCATGAATCTTCAGAGATGATAGCTCATTTCTGAGAACACTTATTTTAAATAATTGCCGTATTACAAGTTTTTTATTTTTCCTGGGAACTTGGTCACATATAATGACACAATGTGAAGGATTTCCAATTTTTTGATTTTTTTTTGAAGTTTTTATGCTTGTTTCAAAATGCGGTCAAAACGGCGGGCTTGACCGTTCCTAGCTAGTGGTTGAATCTTGGAATTTTTTTGGTGTTTCTCTGATTAAATAAATACTTATGTACCTAGAAATGATTTTTGGAAATAATAAATAGCAAACTATGAGGCAGTTGCAGTTCAAATTTGACCCGCTTCCACCTGAATCGGCGGAAGTTTGTCTTTTTCACGAGAGGTGGATCAAAACATTTTACACCCAACCATTTTGTCAATTGTGCATTAAATATGTCCTAGTATTTTAGAAAATTGATTTGCTCCAATTTTGCAACAATTATTTGGTAGTTCCTTCACAAAAAACCTCCTTTCGAGCACTCGGAAAATGAAAAATGGTTTTTTCGTCCAAAGAAAATGAAAACTTCCTTAGGCAACATTGTTTGCCATTCCAATATGCACCCTTGTGCACAATATGAGATCATTTGAACAAACTATGCCACGAATGTGGCCATAAGATTGATCATTTGGCTTGAAAGCCATGAATCTTTAGAGATGATAGCTCATTTCTGATAACACTTTTTTAAAATAATTACCGTATTGCAAGTTTGTTATTTTTCCTGGGAACTTGGTCACATATAATGACACAATGCGAAGGTTTTCCAATTTTTTGATTTTTTTTGAATTTTTTATGCCTGTTTCAAAATGCGGTCAAAACGGCGGGCTTGACCGTTCCTAGCTAGTGGTTGAATCTTGGAATTTTTTTGATGTTTCTCTGATTAAATAGATACTTATGTACCTAGAAATGATTTTTGGAAAAAATAAATAGCAAACTATGAGGCAGCTGCAGTTCAAATTTGACCCGCTTCCAACTGAATCGGCGGAAATTTGTCTTTTTCACGAGAGGTGGATAAAAACTTTTTGCACGCAACCATTTTGTCAATTATGCATTAAATATGTCCTAGTATTTTAGAAAATTGATTTGGTCCAATTTTGTAATAATTATTTGGTAGTTCCTTCACAAAAAAACCTCCTTTTGGGCACTCGAAAAATGAAAAATGGTTTTTTCGTCCAAAAAAATGAAAACTTCCTTAGGCAACATTGTTTGCCATTCCAATATGCACCCTTGTGCACAATATGAGATCATTTGAACAAACTATGCCACGAATGTGGCCATAAGATTGATTATTTGGCTTGAAAGCCATGAATCTTCAGAGATGATAGCTCATTTTTGAGAACACTTTTTAAAATAATTGCCGTATTACAAGTTTGTTATTTTTCCTGGAAACTTGGTCACATATAATGACACAATGCGGAGGTTTTCCAATTTTTTGATTTTTTTTGAATTTTTTATGCCCGTTTCAAAATGCGGTCAAAACGTCGGGAATGACCGGTCCTAGCTAGTGGTTGAATCTTGGAATTTTTTTGGTGTTTCTCTGATTAAATAGATACTTATTTACCTAGAAATGATTTTTAGAAAAAATAAAGAGAAAACTATGAGGCACCTGCAGTTCAAATTTGACCCGCTTCCAACTGAATCGACGGGAATTTGTCTTTTTCACCAGAGGTGGATCAAAAATTTTGACACCCAACCATTTTGTCAATTGTGCATTATATATGGCCTAGTATTTTATAAAATTGATTAGGTCTAATTTTACAACAAATATATGATAGGTCCTTCACAAAAAAACTCATTTTGGGCACTCGAAAAAATGGAAAATGAATCTTTCGTGGATCAAAAGCATTTGACATAAAATCATTTGGTCAATTATACATACAATTTGGTCTAATACATAGAGTTGGTAGGTTCGTCACAACAAAACTATTTTTTATACTTCAACAACGAAAAATGCTTTTCTCCTGCAAAAGAACTTATTTTTAATCATTTACGACCTATTTATATGGTCATAAAATCATCAAGGCCTTTATTGCATTCTGATTGGTCCACGAGCACCTCACGCGGATCATGCCCGACCACCGTTGGATAGGCCTGGATCCGACGGCAGCCCTGTTCCCCCACCCCCTCTACCCCTCATCCCTCTCATCCCCCTCCCGAATCAGCGCAGCTCTCGTCCAAACCCTAGCCGCGCCATCCTCCGTGTGCCGCCACCCCCATCGATTCCGCCCAACACCGCCGATCCCCTTCCACCTCTTCCACCCATCCCCTCGCCGCCACCCACCTTCGCCACC
>NC_041391.1:47673670-47683261 GCF_002162155.2 Triticum dicoccoides
GATCAGTCCCCTCGCCACCACCCACCTCCGCCACAACTCCCCTCCCCACCTCAGATCCTCTCCCCTCTTCCCACTCCTAGATCCAACTTCCCACCGCCGCCTCCGGCGCCCAATCCCGATGACCTAAGGCAGGATTCGACGGTGCCCAGCAGACCTACACCCGTCACCGGCCATGGAGGCGGTGGCCCTCTCCGCCGGCGACGCGCGGACGAGACCTACACCCATCCCGTCCTTCTCCTTTCCTCTGTCTCTCTCTCTCCCTCACGCATCTTCCCTCTCTCTCAGGTACATCTACAACAGCCCCGCCATGGATGGCCTCTTCACGAGCTCCTGCCGCCGCTGCATTTCGTCCGCGTCATTGCCCCGCAGACCACCCCTGCACCTCTGCAGCGGACCTACTCCACATCTCCTACAACCATGACTACGTCTGCTTCACGACGAGACGCTCGCGGCAGCGCAGGCCTCCGACGCCATCCTGCTCGGCGCGATAGGAGGGTGAGTGGAAACGATCTGGCAATAGTAATTAGTTCAGAAGTTGTGATGTGCATCTGTGACTTTCAGTTTCAGTAAATGGACGCTGATGCTGCGCTTGCAGGTATAAGTGGGACAGCAGTGAGAAGCATCTCAAGCCTGAGACCGGGCTGCTCAACATCCATGACGGGCTCAGCGTGTTCGCCAATCTGCGGCCAGCCACGGTGTTGCCGCAGGTATATATCCCTATCTTGTTTCATCTTCAGTGCATTTCACATAAGTACTATGCTTTACTCGACAGCATTGCCTTTCGTACTCTAGTTTGCTAGTTGCATCCAAGGCCATGTATCGAACGCATCAGATTGTCTCCTGCATCCCCGATGTAATCTCTAGTAGCGGCACATAGTTTAACCAAGCAGCAAAATACTAGCAAATGTAGCCATAGCTGCAGGATTTGGGATGGGTGGACTTGTTTAATTCACTTAAGAATAATAATGTCATGTGTAACTACTTCCCTCTCTGCTCAGTTAACTAGCTAGCTCACTGGTTGTTGCTGTGGTGGTTTAGGGTCTTGGAGAACGCTTGCAGGGACGACGAGGAGATGCGAGCCATCCTTGGCGACAACATCGGCAACCTGGAGCTCATGAAGCAGAGGGTGCGTTTTTCTGTAATAATAGATTACCGTGGTCTTGATTCTTGGGGCCTCAAAGTGCAGTGCGTCTGCTGTGCTGAAATTGTAGAGCTTTGTGTGCTTGCTGTGCAGATACAAGAGAGGGTGCGCGCGAAAGGCAGGGAGGGGTTCAATAGGCCCAAGAAGGGCTCCGTCGCCGCGTTCAAAGTCAGCTTCCGAGAGTGAGTTGTTGCGTAGATGATGAACACACATGTATTGTTATCTTCTAGGCATGCATGATAGCTGAAAGTGATTCTGGACAGCTTCAATGACTTCGTTGACTGATTCGTTGTTGGTGAACTTGGTGATATTGTGCATGTAGATCATGATGTACCAGCTCTGCAATGACGTTGCTTTCTGCCACGAACGCGGTGTCCGGGACCATGACCTCGAGCCACACAACCTGCTCATGGGTGGATGCGCTGGTATCCTCTGGTTTGATCCCAGCAAGAGGTAGTTTTCTCTTCTCTTTATCAACCAAAGGCACTTTCTTTTCTCATGGATGGATGGGACTCCATTAATTTAGTATCAATTTAGGTGTTAGTATGCTATTGATGCTCGTGTTGATGCCATGCTTTTTGTCTTGTCATGTCCTGAAATTAAGTGGCAGCATCAAATGCAAATCTATTAGTGTTGTTAAACTACTGGTAGGCTAGCTAAAAACTGACTTGTTATTTTCTTCTCTAGCAAATTGTATACATGAATCTCTAGTTGGCCATAAATTTGACATATTGATTTACATATGCATACACATGACTATTTCTGTACACTGAATATTTAAGCTTCTGCCAAGCTTACCAAAATTATGTATACAGAGCTGCACGTTTTAACACTAGAAATCAGTTTCTCTAGCATATATAATAGAAATACAGAAGTGCTTCTTTCCATATTAGAGCTGTGCTTGGCTAATTTTTCCATGTGATGACTACCACTTTTACAGGTAACGCTGATGGTTTCGGAGATACTCGTAAAGAAGAGTTGTACAATGCATGTGCTACTCTTAAGGTACTTGGGGTCCTTCACTTCTCCATAGTAGATTGTTTCCAGCCTTTGAACTCCTAGGAGATTTTAACACAAATTGTAACAGATAATTCCCTTAATAGACAATGCATGTGCTACTCTTAAGAATTTAATAAGTGCATGCTATACTGTTGCTTACTAGGCCAGAAGTGTTTTTTTATGCTAGAAGTCATTAGTAGATCATGAGCAGAGTGAAGCCTAGAATTGCTGCTGCACAAATAGATTGCTTGCCACTTTGCTACCTGAAACAGAGCCTCGATTCCATTCAGACGCTTTTCTGACTCTTTATTTATTAGCGGCCCGTGTAAGAACAAAAAATTAAAGCTCCAATTAAGTATGGTATTTTGTTTTTATTTCATGCTCTTTGTAGCTGACGGGTTGGGCTGTGCTTGGATGGGCCATGTTGTAGCTTACAGACATTCTGCATACTAACTCAGCCTCCGTATTACAAGTTTAAAAGAATTGCTGCGTAGTTCACAAACCTGGGACTAAACATTTCATTATTTTTGCTCTTGGCGACTTTTACTTGGACTTTCAGTTTCAATAAGCCACATCCTTGTATAAAACATAACACTGTCATGCACCTGTTTGCGCGTATGCCTATGATAGGGTTAGGACCTGCCGCACCTTTAGAGTTGAAAATGTGATGATTTAGCTCACTTTCTTAACGTGATGTTGCTGCTGTACTCCATAAATTACTGAACATTTGTTAAAACTCCAAAAATACAGTATTTGCTACTGGCCTATTAGTGTTAGCAGTATTTGCAGCTGGAGTATTTAGAGATTTAGTTTCCTACTCCAAATTTTGTATGTTTTTGATGTGAAACGCTTATGCATGACTAAGTGTTAAGTTGATACAATTTTGAGTCTGCACTGCTGTATGTTTTTGATGTGAAACACTTATGCATGACTAAGTGTTAAGTTGCTACAATTTCTTTGATAGACAAGCATGGAAATATGTATTAACTTTCCTGAAAGTAGATAAGCATGACAATTCTGTTCAATTCTGATTTCTTTTGTAGTCAATTATGTTCAACTAATTTCTGAATATTTCTGATGTGACCTGTGGCCAGGTACCAGAGGCGATCGGCATCCTCCTGGTGGCGCTGCTCCTCACAAAGTGTTGAAGTTGGATTACCGCCTCATGTTGATGGCATTGTTTCTTTTTGGTGATCTAATGTCGCTTAGGTTGCTGCTGCTGTGATGGAAGCGCACCACAACTTTAGTTGATGTGTATCTGTTTTTGCGTGTTTTAGTTGAGGTTGGACGTGCAGACTTGTATGTGTTGTTGTGTGTATTTGGATAAATGATTTCTGAATTTAATCATTTAGTTGAGAGAATTATTGAGTGTTTTCTGTTCAAATGTGTAAACTGGGAATCAGGGAATAATAAAAAGACCAAATGGTCTACTGGATCAAAAATGCTACAGCCCAAATAATAGTGGGCTGGAATATTGTGCATTTCTGTAAAACCTTACAAAAAGGCCTAATGAAATTGTTTGCAAAAGGGCCATGGCCTAGAAAAATAAAAGGCCAAATTGTAGGGCGTGGCCCATGTAGCCGACCAAAAATTCACATGAAAAAAACAATAAAAAGGCCGAATTAATGGGCTCGGCCCATGTAGAAAACCGAATTGGACCGGGCTGAATCTTGTGCCACATCAGCTTGCCACGCTGGATGCCTACGTGGCTTGGGGAGTTTGCTAGTGACCAAAACGCCACAGTAGGAATATTTTGGTCGTAAACGTCTTTGACCATTCCAGAAGAAAGGTCGCTATAGTCAGTTTACGACGGCTAGCTTTTGACCTTCTGTTTTTGGTCACAAAAAGGTCGTAAATGGAAATTTGTGACCTTTCAGTGACCAATAATGGTGGTCACAAGTTGACATATTCCTTGTAGTGTATGTCTGCAAACTGAAGAAAGCTACGTATGGCCTCAAGCAGTCCCCATGTTCCTGGTATGCTTGGCTTCACGATCGTCTTCAGCAGCTTGGTTTTGTGCCGTCCAGAGTGGACACCTCGCTGTTCATTTTTCATGCAGACGGCATCACTCTTTACATGCTGGTGTAAGTTGACGAAATGGTAATAGTTGGCTTCTCTACAGCTTTTTTTGCCGGGACGCGGGGGTGGGGGGTGCTTCTCTACAACTGTGGTTGAATGCCTGCTCCATCAGTTATATGCTACTTTTCCTGTTAAGGATCTTGGTCCCCTCAATTATTTTCTGGGTGTTGAAGTGGTCTGTAATTCCAGGGGAATCAAGCTCGTTCAGCAGAAGTATGCTCTTTATCTTCTGGAACGCTCCAACATGGCGAATTGCAGACCAGTTCCAGCACCGATGTGTACACACGATAAGCTCACACAGGAGTCTGGTCAAGCACTAAATGAGGATGAAGCTTTCAGGTACACGAGCATAGTAGACGCGCTGCAATGCTTGACATTGACGAGGCCAAACTTGTCCTTTGCTGTGAACAAACTGTGCCAGTACTTGTCACGCCCCACTGATGTACATTTGGGGGCAGTGAAAAGAATTCTTCGCTTCGTAAAAGGATCTTCAGTAGTGGATCTTGAATCAATGATTTTAGTATTATAGTCGCTTGGTTGGATAAATACTAAATGCGATCGGCTTGATCTGTTGTTTTCCAGTTTCTTAGTTTCGTTTCAAATTGAAGTATCTGCCCAAACTTCATGCTAATTTCAATCAACTATTTATGTATTTTGGTGACTTAATTCTTTTCGTTTGTCTAGTATTTGTCCAGTTTGTCTACACATGACCTAGGACGACCAGTGGGTGATGGAGCATCGAATCGAACGGCAAGCAAGCCGGATCAGGACGAGAAACGACCAAAGCTTACACTACTAGGGAAAAGCCTAGCAGCAGCGCGGGTTTTGGGCCTATTAGTAGCACGGGGGCCGGCGCTACTAATAAGGCGCTACAGCTAACGTATAGCAGTAGCGCGGGTGCCACCCGCGCTACTACTACGTCCGTTAGTAGTAGCGTGGGTTTTTAGTAGCGTGGGTAAAAACCCACGCTACTACTACGTCCATTATTTTTGTTGAATTTTTTCGAAAAAAGTTTCGATTTTTTCCCTAATTTTAAAATTTCTGAATTATTTTAACCTCAAATCTCTAATCACCCCTCATCGCTGCTCAATTTAATCTCTAATCTCTAGTCACCCCTCATCATTCCAAATCATCTAACTTCCCGGACGGTCACCCATCCTCTCACTACTCCAGCCTAAGCACACTTAACTTCCGGGTTCTATTCTTCCTCGTTTCCAAGTCTGCACTTGTTGTTTTCCTGACAATAGTAAGATGTCAATCCTATTAACCCCAGGAATTTAGCTTGAGCATGAAGTCACACATGTCACTGTTTGAGTTTGAAACTATTGTTCTAAAAAAATAGTGACACTAATATTTCTTGAATAATTAGTTTGACCATTGTTTAACCACAGTTTGACCATAGTTTGACCAGATTTGACCAAAATTCAAAAAACTGAAATAATTATATAGTAACACTAATATTCTTGAATAATTAGTTTGACCATAGTTTGACCAGATTTAACAAAAATTTAAAAAAACTCAAATATGATGAATTTTTTTGCCTCCAGATCTTAAAAGCCCCCTAACTTTTTTTCTGTTAGGTTTTTGAGGATTTTGAAAATGTTTAACGGGGTTTCCCCGCTAAATTTGGATGTAACTTTTCGAGTAGCTGATTTTTCATATAAAAAACTTTTTCATCCGAGTTAGTATGCAAAAGTTATGCCCATTTTTACAAATTCTCGATAGATTTTGCAAATGAAGTCGAAATTCATATTTGCAAATTTTCCCAACAACTAGACCACATATCACATGGGAAACTTATTTTCTTTTATTTTTTGACATTTTCATTATTTTCTTTTATTTTTTTAAACTGAAAAGGCGATCCACCAGGGGGGGGGGTTGAGTTTGAAAATTTGCAAACAGGCCATACCCTGCGCTACTACTATGGCAGACGATTAGTAGTAGCGAGGGGTAAAAACCCGCGCTACTACTATCAACTTAGTAGTAGCACGGGTTTATAACCATCGCTACTACTATGGCATGGTCCAGGTGCCACTTAGTAGTAGCGAGGGTTAAAAACCAATGCTACTACTATCAACTTAGTAGTAGCGAGGGTTAAAAACCCGCGCTACTACTATGGTATGTCCCGGGGGGCACGGTAGAGACCGCTTAGTAGTAGCGAGGGTTATAAACCCGCGCTACTGCTATCAACCTAGTAGTAGCGAGGTTTAAAAACCTGCTCTACTAGTAAGTAGAAGTAGCGAGGGTTTTTAACCCTCGCTGCTGCTAAGATTCTGTGTATAGGCTTTTCCCTAGTAGTGTTAAGACAAAGCACCACAAAAACTAAGGCTCCAGCCTAAGACATGGAACAAGCGAGGGAAGCAAAACCATCAAATCCGGCAATGGGACAACGAGGATGACTAGGGGAAGGAGGTGGCCAACATCACAACATGACGAGGCCAAACACCAGCAACTGACAGTGAAAGATGGGGTAACACACGATCTGCAAGGGTACGGTGATGACATGAGAACGGATAGCCATGGAACTTGAAGAGAGGGTGTATGGGTGGTAGGAGTGGCACCACCGGTGCTGGTGGACGCCATCGGGCCAGGCTAGCGAGGGGATCAAGAGGAACCGGGGTCTAGGGTTAGGAAGCAAGGACTATTCATGTGCGGAGCGGCTTCTACACTATATCACAAGGGATTGTCTACCCTTGGGATGCCAAAACACTAGTAGATGAATCATTAATTTGGCATGTTCATTAGGTGTTGGAACTGTATACACTGGTTGTAATTAACGAACATGTATAAGATAAAACGGATCATGATTTTGAGTTATATGTGTGCTTCACTTGACGATAAAGAGAAGATCCTAACACAATAGTTTGCGTTTTCCATGTGGATTCTTAATGATGGTATAATGAAATCATGTAGAAAGAGTGAAGACTTGAGGAGGCAAAACAACTGAAATAGAAATGTAGACATCTTGATTTTTCTAGTTCCTTGGTAACTCGCGCTAGTTTGAACAATGGAGTGATGTAGAAATTGCTCAGCTTGGCCAACCTTTTGTCGCTAGCTCATGGGCATTTAACACATGACAAAAAAATAAGTGTGCCCCGCAAGGTTTCCAATAGTGGATAGTGCGCTGATAGTGGATTGGGGTTGGCGTAGAGGATTCTGGTTAGGGCGATATTGTGGGTGCTATGTCCATGTAGCGGATTTGCAAAAGCACTTATAATTTTAAGAATTTGTATATATTTCTAGATCATTAACAACAAAAATCTCATTTTCTTTGAGCAATCATGCATTTGGATTTGTAACTTCACCATTTACATCACTATATAAGCATATATGTATAAGTGTACATCATTTATACACGTATTTAAGCATGATAATAAGTAATCAAGTACTTATATAATCCATAGGCATTTATTAAAAAAAAGTAATTGGGAACAAATAGTGATGTAACATCTTCGTTATTGCGGTGTAGCAACTGCTATTACAGCCACATCATGAGAAACATACTATTTTCTATTGTTACGGAAAAATGTGCTAGATTGGCGCTACCACAATAGCGTCAATATCTCCACTATTTAAAACCCTGCTCTCCCGACTTCACTTGCATTAATAAAATGTTTACTTTATAAATATGGCTCTAGCTTCACTACAGTAGGTATCATCGTTACATCATTTCACTTTGTTCTAGCTTGTTAGGTATGACCTAGCTTAGTACATCACATAAAACAATGAAAAGGATGCAAGAAAAGAACAAAGGAGTTGAAAATCATGTGCGAATAGGAGTCGTCAGTAACATGGGCAAGACCAAACAGCTCTGCCCCCTTCACCATTCTCGCAATTGGCCATGCCAGCCATGATGCCCGTGACAATGCCTCTACTTGGTGACTTGCCACCAATGAACCCTTACGCTCAATGGTCTATCTTCTCATTCACGCTACCATCACTATGGTTACTAATATCCTCATTTTCGTGTATTTTTTCACATCTTTTCGTTCTTCTCTCATATGTTCTTCCATATGTCTATGTTCTTCCATCATGTGAAAAAAATTAGAGAATAGGGTGTGATACCAAGTGGCATAATAAGAGAAAATCATTATTCATGGACAGTTGGTGGAGCATTCATTTATTCTCAGGCGGTAAATTCCATGATCATGAATTACTATCGGTACAGTTGAGGGATTAAAAATGCATTTCACTCTTGTTGTAAAATGTATACTTCAGCCGAGTCATCTCGAAAGGTCAAATTGACACACAAAAATTGGCTACATGTTTAGTTCTTCATGGTCGAAAGTTTCTAGTTTGCTCCATACAAAACATAGTGTGCTAGAGGAGATCAACCGCTTCAGTGATGTTGTACACTAGTAATAAATTAATACAATCGGCTGGCAACACCAACATAAAAGAGTGAGTTAGAGACAAAGTGAATTAGGTGATGCATCTCATGACTAACTTCTAACTGACTAATTCAAAACCGATGAAACAAATACAACATTTAGTAGAAGTAGTACTAACTTAAGCATTCACACCTGAGGTTTATTGATGAACAAGCCAAACAGAAATATGAACTTGTAAGCATGTGCTCTGAATATGAACAATGTCACACATGGATAAGGTCAATTTTTTGAGGAACATGGATAAGGTCAATTGTGAGGCTCCATGTGACTTTTCTATTAGCTTCTTCTCATGGCGCTTAAATCTGAAGTATTATCGAGTGAAGCATAAAGAGATGACCAAATTTTAAATTACTAGACCAATCTTCCTTTCTACGAATACACCATGTGATGAAGTTAATCATGCTAGGGTCTCTTGGAGTCAACGACCTACTTTGTGTCAGGTTCAAGACACTTTGCTTTGTCCTTGACCTCTCAAACAAGATGGCTCTCCCAGTTGAGGTGTCACACTCAAAGGTGTGATATAAAATGACATCTAACTTTGCTAGAAGGCTCTTCAAGTTTTTGAATTCTAGACATAAACTACATATTCAATTCATTACGAAGCATTGCCATCACAAATTAATGCGAGTCCTAGGACCGCCAATGGGATCTCCCATCTATCTGCCAGCCACTGGTCTTGATCATGATGCCTTCCATTCTTGCGTACCTGGTCTTATGTACATTTGGCTATTCATTTTGTACTAAGCTAATACAACCGGCATGTGGAGTATAGATGACTATGGCTTAGGTGGTATTGTTTGAGATACGTTGTGATCAAACAACTCCAAAATTTGACACTCCATGGTTGAGACTTAAGTTCCTTATATCTTCTATATTACATGTGCCACGAGGGCTCTCATCCCTATGTTTTTTATGCCTCAAAAGGAGAGTTCTCTGGAGCAACCTAGAAAAAAGAGGAGGTCAAAATATTGAAGGAATACC
>NC_041391.1:47683743-47690593 GCF_002162155.2 Triticum dicoccoides
ATTCATTCGATTTTCAAATATGTTTCTTTGTTAATTGGGTCCCTTTTTCGGATCATGCGGGAGAGTTGCATGTATTTCCATTACATAGAAAGAAGAGCACAACACCTAACAAGGCACCGATACAATACCAAAAATAGTATGTCCTGAAAGATATAACACAACCTAAACAAAAATGAAAATGACCTAATGATACATGGCACAAGGGTCAACGACTAACTACCCAGAGATAATACTAGAAACCCAAGCAAGAACAAGCGGGGGCCACCAACATGCATGCAAGCATCAGCCATGCACTGAAGGAGATTGCAACATCTGAGTGGAACAGCCGTGGAAGTAAAAGCGCAAGCCCTCCATAATGGCATCAACCACCAACCCAAAGTAAAGCCACTTGCACTAGCATGGGTGCCAAAATGAAGATGACGGGCGTAAAATCATGATGATCATTGCTCCAGTGCAGGGGTGAAGACGACCATAGGAATGTCGTGTAGCCCACCAAGTACTCGCACCATTGTGTACATGATCTAGCCATCCAGAGAAGGGGAATGATGATCCAAAGGGCGGAGATCAACCTAGCGGTATGGAGCGGAAGCCAAGGTTCGGTAAGAGGACCATGAATGTCCAGAATGGCCAAAATAGCAACTAACCGAGCCAACTCCGAAAAGGATGAGGTGACTGGAGGAGGGAGTTACATATTACAATCAAGGGGTAGGAGGAGTGCCAGCTCCGACGGTGGGCGCCTGAATCTGGCCGAGGATGCCAAGGAAGGGGTGTGGAGCACTGTACACCACAATGAGGCCACTGACTAGTAGCGACCATGGTTAACTAGCAAGTGATGGAGCGTTATATCCAATGGCAGGCATGCCGGATCAGGCCAAGAAATAACCAAATCTTAAGTTGAAAAACCACAAACACCGAGGCATCTAGCCAGTGGTGGCCTAGGATGGATGACCAAGGGAAGCTGGTCTGTCATATGACCAGGGGAAGGATGTGGTGAACATCATACCATGACAAAATCGATCACCACCAGCCACCATTGAAGGAGGGGATGATAATTAATTCATGGAAACTGCATATGCTGGTTGTAATTAGCAGAACATGTACAAGAAAAAATGGATTATGATGATGAGTTATATGTGTGCTTCACTTGACAATAGATCCTATTAGCACAAGAGTTTGTTTCTTGATTTGCATATTGATATTGAACGATGTTATAATGAAATCTTGTTCATAGAGTGAAGACTTGAGGAGGCAAAGCAGCTGAAACAGAAATGCTGACATTTTATTTTTATGGTTCACCGGTAACCTACAATAGTTTGAGCAACTGACTGAAGTACAAATTACTCAGCATAGCCAACTTTTTGGCATTAGCTCAAGCTTTCAAGGCGAACTAGCTGGTGCAATTTTAACATGCGTGTCGTAGCTCATGGGCATGGAACACATGAAAATAAACAGGTGGTCCCAGAGTCCCACAACTTCACTTGCATTAATATACTTTTACCTTATAAATAAGGATCCACCTTCAGTAGAGTAGATAGCACGTTACATCGGTTCACTTTGTTCTCGATTGTTAGCTATTACCTAGCTTAATTACTACATCACATAAACAATGGAAAAAGATTTGCAAAAAAAAGAACAAAGGAGTTGAAAAATCATGTGGTAATAGGAGGTGTCAGTAACATGGGCAAGATCAAGCAGCTTTGGCCCATCCACCCTTCCCTCAATTGGATGTGGCGGTCGTGATGCGCGTGGCAGTGTCTCTACTGGGCGAATCACCACTAGTGACCCCGCACGCTCCATGGTCTATATTCTCTTTAACGATAGGTTTTGCCGGACTCTAAGAATGCCACTCAGCCTCCACCTAGTTGAGGATCTTGCAGTAGAAAGAAACCGCATTGTAGAATGGCGGCTGCGGCATGCTACATGGCTACACCCAGGGATGGAGCCAGGATTTCAACATAGGGGGGAGGGGAACACTAAGTCTCATACGCAACGGCTATGTTGTACAAAAAATTTGGGTCTTGTTTATTGGAGATGCCATGGTGTACACATACCCTATTTTTTTTGTCTATTCATTGCATTCGCATGATCAAAACTTGATAGAAAATTGACAAATGACAAAAAAATCACAACACTAGAAACACAAGATAATCTTATGAACTATTAATTTGTATTAATGCAATGTAGGTAAATAATACATTACCTGATCTCATTATTTATTGGAATTGGTGAGATGGACCTCACTGATTCAACACAGTCCCAAAACCAGAATTGGCGAGATGGACCTCACTGATTAACACAGTCCTAAAACCATAATGGGCTAAAGCATGCGGTTTTGTCGAAGCAATTAAAGAAGAGTGGTACACAGGGAAAGATGATTAGTTTGAGAAGGATAAATCAGGACTAATCTAGTGCTCAAAATAAACTACTTTTTGTCCTTGTGTTGTCGCTCATCATCCGTGCATCCGCTCTGCATGCTGGCAACCTCCCACTGTTCAGAACTCCCCTGCTCGGAACGAAGCCTAGAACGATGCGGTGGGGCTGGGTCTCGGCCTGATGACCCTGCGCATTGTTGTTGCCGCGCCTCCCTTGCCGCTGCCCTTCTCTCCCTCTCGCTCGGCTCACTATCCCTCGCCGTGGCTCTGCTCACTGAAGAAGAAGGAGAAGTTCAGAAAAGTTCAGAAAATGGTGGATATAGGAGTTTTTCCGGCACACGAACGCCTCCTTTTCTTCCTCGAGCACGAATTCGATAGTGTCACTCTGTTACAACGGCACCGTGCGGCTTTATACCCCGAGCCACCGCACCGGGCACGCACCCACGCCTCCACTCGCACCACGATCGTGCCTGCGCTCTCCGCGCTCTGACCGCGCCCGCGCCGCGCCCGAACGCGCGCTTCTCACGGTGAGCCTCGCTGGATCGCGCCCGATCAGGCCGCACGGCTCGCCAACAGACCCACACACACACGCACGCCCTACGGTGTACACTTGCACGGCCACCACGTGCACCACACGCACGCACGCACACACTACTCGCCGCGGACCCGACGTGCCCGGCCCGGCCAGCTCGCGCCCATACACGCGCTGGTCGTGTCCGGTGCATCGCCGTGGCTTATTAGCCCAACACTCGCACCCTAAGCCGCGGCTCAGAGCAGCCCGGTGTCTTCGACGCCGTTGTCCACCAGCAGCGCACGCCCGGCGACCAGCTCCTTCCGCATCAGGGGACACTCCCTTTTGAAGTGCCCCCTGACACCGCACTTGTAGCACTTCCCACGGCGATTGTCGACGCCGCCTGATGCCGTGCTCGCAGCGCCGTCGTTGTCGTCCTCTCCGCGTGCACCGCCCCGACGCCGCTCACGCGCACGCCACTGTGCCGCGGTGTACAGCAGCTGCTCACCGCCGCCTTGGTTGCCTCCGTCCTGCCCGCGCCGTCGCAGCCTCTCGCCGAAGGCCTTCAGCCGTCCCTGCGCGTCCTCGAACGTCATGTCGTCGACGTCACAGAACTGCTCGATCCCGGCCACTGCTGGGTACAGGCGGTTCGGCACCGAGTCGAGCAGCTTCTTGACGAGGGAGGCGTCCTCCAAGGTCGAGCCCAACGCCGCGTAGCGCGCCGCCATCCCATCGAGCCTGCCGGCGAAGTCATCCAGGCTCTCGGCGTCCGCCATGCGCAGGAGCTCGAACTCCCCGTTGTGCCCAGCCGCGCCGCCCGCACGCGGTCCGCGCCGACGAACCATGCCTTCAGAGCAGCCCACACATCCGCGGCGGTCTTCTTCGCCGCCACCTGCAGCAGCAGGTTCTCCGCGAGCGCGCCGAGCAGGTTTGCCCTCGTCGGCTTGTCCTTCGTGGCGATCACGGCCGCCGCCGCGTCCTCCGGCATGACCACCGCCTCCCACAGCCCGGCCGCATCGAGGTTCGCCTCCATCTTGATCGCCCACGCCGTGTAGTTCTAGCCGGTGAGCTGCGGCACCGCCTGCGGCAACGATCCGCCCGTTCCGCCGGCGTACGGGACGATCGACATCGCCGGCGCGCCCTGACCAGAACTTGGCTCTGATGCCAATGGTTGTTGTCGCGCCTCCCTTGCCTCTGCCCTTCTCTCCCTCTCGCTCGGCTCACTATCCCTCGTCGTGGCTCTGCTCACTAGAGAAGAAGGTGAAGTTCAGAAAAGTTCAGACAATGGTGGACACAGGAGTTTTTCCGGCACACGAACGCCCCCTTTTCTTCCTCGAGCACGAACTCGATAGTGTCACTCTGTTACAACGGCACCGTGCGGCTTTATACCCCGAGCCAGCGCACCGGGCACGCATCCACGCCTCCACTCGCACCCCGATCGTGCCTGCGCTCTCCGCGCTCTGACCGCGCCCGCGCCGCGCCTGAACGCGCGCTTCTCGCGGTGAGCCTCGCTGGATCGCGCCCGATCAGGCCGCACGGCTCGCCAACAGACCAACACACACACACGCACGCCCTACGGTGTACACTTGCACGGCCACCCCGTGCACCACATGCACGCACGCACACACTACTCGTCGTGGACCCGACGTGCCCGACCCGACCAGCTCGCGCCCATACACGCGCTAGTCGTGTCCGGTGCATCGCCGCGGCTTATTAGCCCAACACTCGCACCCTAAGCCGCGGCTCAGAGCAGCCCGGTGTCTTCGACGCCGTCGTCCACCAACAGCGCACGCCCGGCGACCGGCTCCTTCCGCATCAGGGGACACTCCCTTTTGAAGTGCCCCCTGACACCGCACTTGTAGCACTTCCCGCGGCGATTGACCACGCCGCCTGATGCCGTGCTCGCCGCGCCATCGTCGTCATCCTCTCCGCGTGCACCGCCCCGACGCCGCTCGCGCGCACGCCACTGTGCCGCGGTGTACAGCAGCTGCTCACCGCCGCCTTGGTTGCCTCCGTCCTGCCCGCGCTGTCGCAGCCTCTCGCCGAAGGCCTTCAGCCGTCCCAGCGCGTCCTCGAACGTCATGTCGTCGACGTCACAGAACTGCTCGATCCCGGCCACTGCTGGGTACAGGCGGTTCGGCACCGAGTCGAGCAGCTTCTTGACGAGGGCGGCGTCCTCCAAGGTCGAGCCCAACGCCGTGTAGCGCGCCGCCATCCCATCGAGCCTGCCGGCGAAGTCATCCAGGCTCTCGGCGTCCTCCATGCGCAGGAGCTCGAACTCCCCGCTGTGCCCAGCCGCGCCGCCCGCACGCGGTCCGCGCCGACGAACCATGCCTTCAGAGCAGCCCACACATCCGCGACGGTCTTCTTCGCCGCCACCTGCAGCAGCAGGTTCTCCGCGAGCGCGCCGAGCAGGTTTGCCCTCGCCGGCTTGTCCTTCTTGGCGATCACGGCCGCCGCCGCGTCCTCCGGCACGACCACCGCCTCCCACAGCCCGGCCGCATCGAGGTTCGCCTCCATCTTGATCGCCCACGCCGTGTAGTTCTCGCCGGTGAGCTGCGGCACCGCCTGCGTCAACGATCCGCCCGTTCCGCCGGCGTACGGGACGATCGACATCGCCGGCGCGCCCTGACCAGAACGTGGCTCTGATGCCAATCATTGTTGCCGCGCCTCCCTGGCCGCTGCCCTTCTCTCCCTCTCGCTCGGCTCACTATCCCTCGCCGTGGCTCTGCTCACTAGAGAAGAAGGAGAAGTTCAGAAAAGTTCAGACAATGGTGGACACAGGAGTTTTTCCGGCA
This sequence comes from Triticum dicoccoides, assembly GCF_002162155.2. Taxonomy (NCBI): domain Eukaryota; kingdom Viridiplantae; phylum Streptophyta; class Magnoliopsida; order Poales; family Poaceae; genus Triticum; species Triticum dicoccoides. Next base: position 47,689,425 of record NC_041391.1, read on the forward strand.
CAAGATCGCCCCCTTTTCTTCCTCGAGCACGAACTCGATAGTGTCACTCTGTTACAACGGCACCGTGCGGCTTTATACCCCGAGCCAGCGCACCGGGCACGCACCCACGCCTCCACTCGCACCCCGATCGTGCCTGCGCTCTCCGCGCTCTTACCGCGCCCGCGCCGCGCCCGAACACGCGCTTCTCGCGGTGAGCCTCGCTGGATCGCGCCCGATCAGCCCGCACGGCTCACCAACAGACCCACACACACACGCACGCCTACGGTGTACACTTGCACGGCCACCCCGTGCACCACACGCACGCACGCACACACTACTCGCCGCGGACCCGACGCGCATCTCTGCACCTCCCATGTTGGTTGTGACGCCCGAGTGCCCGAGCCATCCCAGTCGGGCTCGCCGTCCCCTGCTGCGGCTTCGTCCCCGCGCACCCCCATGGCCAGCCCACTGCCCAGGTCGGCGGTGCTGCCACCCTCCCCGGACGCTGCTACTTCAGTCCTCTGTGTTGCTCCATCTACTGCGGCACCTATGGGGAACGCTGCTGCTTCTGTCCTCTGCACCATGCCATCTGATGCGGCACCTGCGGTGAGGCTGTCGCCCCATCCTTGCAGCTCTCATGGAGTGGCTGCGGGCGATGAGCAGTCGGGCTCGGGGCCCCTGGAAAGCTTCATGGTCTACATCGTAGGCGAGCCGCCGATGGCTATGCCCCTTGCCAGCACGTACGAAGGAGCCCTAGCAACCCACCGGTACACCCTTGCCACCCACACGACCAAGGAATATAGCCACCGCCGTCGCCATGATGCCCGCCAGAGAGCCAACCATGCAGAACACCACAAGGAGCCGCTGCCCTGGCATCCATGTCCCCAAGATTCCGCCACAAGGAGCCGCTGCCCGTGGTCATCGGCACTGATATGCCCGACGGCACAACAACCCTCCAAGAGACCCCTTGATCCAACCCCGACGCCATAACATGAGAGCGCCACTCCAACCAACCCGCAAGATCTTCCATTGGCATGAATGGAGGTTACTTAGAGAAGGCAAGCCCGACTCCAAGGTGACCGAGCGCCGGAGCACGCATGCGTGGTAGCCAGCCCCGGGCGGGAGGACCTCGTCAAACTATTGCACTGGCAGCCAGCCTACGCCGTTGGCCCACTGCCAGTAAGTATAGC
>NC_041391.1:47690818-47725232 GCF_002162155.2 Triticum dicoccoides
CAGTTGGCCACTCCTACTGCCTCTCAGCCACACCAAGTTGGCCTTGCACTCAATCGGCGGCGTTATGTAGCACCCCACAATAGTCGTTCACCACCAAAGACCTCTACCCACCAGTCACTCCCCAAAGCCACATGCCCGCGTGCATGAATCACGGCAACCACCACCTAGCTCCTGCACGTCGGTGGGACTAGGCCAGCCCGTTGGCCAGTAGCCCACATGCACCTGCCAACTCCACCCATGCACATGGGCCAGGTCATGTCGCCCGCGTGCGCCGGCCCTAGATCTAGGCAGCCGGCACCTGCATGGGCACACCGGCCACCCCACCGCGCAGCCCTCCACGTGGACGTCGTGCCTAGCAACCACCGCCGCCAACACGCCATGCCACGCCGCCGTGCCCCATGCACGCGTCGCACTACCACCGATATCTGACGTCCCGCGCCTCCAGCTTCTGACCAGGAGGGAGAGGAATTGCCGACAGTGCCCTGGCTGACTGGGCTTTTCCCGCCAGTTCATGCCGACAACGGCAAGAGAGGAGGGAGGTGGGTTCGCTTTCAGTGCGGTGTGGCTCTCCTCAGACGCCCGCGGATGCGACGTGAGGAGAGGAGGAGAGAAATAGGGAGCTTTTCCAATCCATGAGCATCTACTCAATCATTGCCAAATTTTAGTGCATATCTTTTTTAACGGCCAAAATTGTAATTTTTGATCAACTTTATCTATATTTACAATACTCACATCCACCGGATGTCACCATGTCGGAGGCCGGAGCCACCATTCATTCGGCTGTAAAGGTCCGTTCCAAGGCAAGAGCTACAACCAGCTGCAGGCTTAGCTAGATGTCGAGTCCAACAAAATCTACCATGGAATGAGCATATGGGGTCACCCGTGCCGACTCACCGAGTGGAGATGTTGGTACCAACACCACAGCTTCCAGGACCAACTGCAAGAATGATGGATGTGGCTAGGTTGCTTCATCTTAACAAGGGTGAGATATTGAAGCTCGTCTGGTTTTGACCAGCCATTCTTTTGGCTTGCAAGCTTGTTGCTTGTAAATTAGGTCATTGAAACCATATACGTTGGTTGTAATTAGCAGTACATGTATAAGAAAAAAAGATTATGAATTATGAGTAACATGTGCTCGCTTTACAATACTGAAAAGATCATAATAACACAACGGCCTGTTTTTTGGTTTCCACGTGGATTCTCAACGATGATATAATGAAATCATGTTGAAGAAGTGAGGAATTTAGAAGGCATGGCGGCTGAAATAGAAATGCAGATATTTTAGCTTTGCTCGTTCGTGGGTAACCCACGCGAGTTTGAATGGGCTTAATGGGAGATTGCTCCGTGTAGCCAACCTTTTGGCATTAATTAGCTCGAGCTTTCAAGGCGAACTAGCATTGAACACATTGAAATAAGCAACTGCTCCACCAACTTCACTCGCATTAATAATACTTGTTGACTTATATATAACACCCCAGCGTCACTAGAGTAGATATCACGTTACATCGTTTCACCTTTTTCAAAATTGTTGGGTACCACCTAGCTTAGGAACTCTTGTAGGGGCAATTACATAAACAGCGGAAAATGATTTACAAGATAAGAATCAAAAGAGTGGAAAGAAGTTGTGAGAATAGGAGGCATCAGGAATATAGGTTGAGCAATAGCTTTGTTTATTCCTGAATGAAGTTAAGTTAGAAGTTGCGGCTTCATCTTGCACAGAGACATGTGTTCAAACTACGCATTGGTTCCTAAAATTGACCGGTCTATCTGGTATGGCCTTTTTACTGTTGTTGGAGAAGATGCTGTCTTGTTTTCTATATGGATTTGGAGATCTGAAGCCTGACGTAGAATGTTTGAGACAGTGAGACGTGCAAAGGTTTTCATTCAATAATTTTGCCACCTCGTTTTACTATCTTGCTCCAGAGACTATCCTTTGGAAGCATAGAAAAAGACATAAGGAGGAGAGCCCTCGTGACACATGTAATATAGATGATATAAGGAACTTAAGTCGCAACCATGGAATGTCAAACCTTGGTGGAGTGCTTTGATCACAACGTACCTCAGACACTACCACGGTACCTGAGCCATACTTAGTCTTCTATACTCCACTTTAACAACACGTCGGTAGCATTAGTTTAGCACATCAAATATGTGGTGTTGATATAAACAAACCAATAAGTGAATATGGTAGAGCCATCTCTTTCGAGAGGCCAAGGATAAAACAAAGTTCATGAACTTGACACGAAGCAGATCTAATTTGTCTTACTGCCTGGTACTCGGGAAATAGATGCATGTATCTTATGTTGCAGAGGCCGTGTACTCCCCTTTCCAAAAAAATAACAAAAAAATTCTAAGCAGGCCTAGTGTGCTAGCTTAACCACATCACACATAGTGTATGCGTAGAAACAAAGACTACGAGCAGGTCGTTTTATGCTTCATTTTTCCTCTTAAGGGGCCGGGGAAGATCAATGGAATCCTGGGCTAGCTGTTGTTGATAAACTTGGTGACCGATTTCCATATTTTTACTTTTAGAGAAAAGGTCGAGGCCCGACTTTAAATTAATATAGCCAACAGGCAACGAGGGTCGCATCCAAACCGAGAGAAGGCCCGAGGATCGAGGCACGCAGGCCCGAGGATAACCCAAAAGGACAGTTTAAGCCGAGAGAAGGCACAAAGGCACAACACTAAACAACAGCAACAACTAGGACATCCCGGCCCGATCCCTTCCAGATAGAGATATAGCAGTTGCACGCACGCGGTCGGTGAGGTCCACCACAGCCGCCTTGTCCTCCTCCTTAATCAGAGATCTCCACTACTGCAAAAACATGGATAATTTGAACATAACATTAGCCGCCGAGTTAGGGAACACCTTTTCAATGGTAAACTTGTTTCTGGTGGTCCACAAGGTCCAGCACATGGCCGAGAAACCGAACCAGAAGAGGCTTTTAGTTAGCCCCAACAAGGTAGCTGAGAGGAGGTGGAGGGTAGAGAAATTAGCAAGGTCCCAGCAGACGCACAGCCAGTCCCTTAAACAACTCTAGAGTAGTAAAGCCAACGGGCAACGAAAGTTGATGTGGTCAGTATCCTCAGGGCTCCCGCAGAGAGAGCAGAGATGAGAGCCCGGCCCATGCCGTTCTTAATTTGATCAGCGGCAGGTAAACGACCACTCATGGCCAGTGCATCTTTTTCTCCTGTTTCTCTTCATTGTTTTTCCCTAACACCTGCCACTTGTTCGATGACCTGCCTGAAGAGCTCCGCCGGCACGTGTTGTCCCTTCGGCCTCCAGGTCATGCCATGCAGACCTGCGTGCTCGACACCTAGTGGTGTGACCATTGGAGGTGCACCACTGACCTGCTCCTCTTCTTCGACGAGTTGAGTTTCATGAGCTGCCAGCATTTCAAACAGCTGGTCAAGCTCTTCATCCAGCTCTGAGGGAACTCATTTCTCGACAAAGTTTGAGATCAGTGCATATGTTGATGGTGAGGAGTGCACAAATGGATTTGGAAACGGCCGCAAAACGCGACTGGTATTTGGGCGGTCCTCCTCCGAGCCAAGTATTTTTGGAATTGGTCCTTCTTTGAGGCAACATCTCGGGGCTCGCCTTTTTGGAATGGGCTCCAACGGGTCAAGCTGGCTTTTGCTTTGGGAGAAAAATTCGAAGTGCATGACGGGCGTTCGATCAAGTTTTGGTTTGATTCTTGGGCCGACGATCACCCTCTCTGGATGGACTACCAGGACCTATACGCCTTAGTAGTGGAGCCGAATGCTGCTGTAGAGAGGTGCTCAGATCTTCTTCCCCGGTCATTCCTTTCTGCCGGGACCTGAGTACTCCAGAATGGGTTATTTGGGAACAACTGCTGCAGAAACTGGCTCCGTTTGCCTTCTGCAGGCCCGGACTCGGTATCTTGGCATGTTAATCAGTTAGGGCTGTTTTCGGTCAAGTCATTGTATGTAACTCTTACCAAGGAGCCTGCCCTGGATATCGCGTTGCTTATGGAAAGCGCGTATTCCTCTAAAAGTAAATGAATTTTTGTGGCAAATGTTCGTCAACAAACTGCCCACTTCGGTCAACGTCGCGAAATGCAATGGGCCATCCGCTGGGTTCTGTGCGCTTTGTGCAGCGCCGGAAGACGCCAATCATGTTTTTTTCAATTGCGACCTTGCTCGTTTCGCCTGGAGTGTTGTGAGAGAGGTCGCTGGGGTCAGTTGGGATCCCTAGTCATGTGTTGATCTACTTTCATGTCTTTCTTCCGTTTCATGGCAGTGTACGGCGCGTGTTTTGGACCAGTGTTGGCGACTTGGGGCATTGCTCTGGGATCTTTGGCAGATCAGAAATAAGCTTTACTAATATTGAGGGTGTTTTCCCTTCACACTATTTTCAAATGTACCCATTTCATACAGCAGTGGAGCCCTTTGGGGAGGCAGTGGAACGCTGATTTGTTTCAGCAAGCTACCCTGGGATTTTGCCACGTCTACAACTTGGCAAGGGAGGCTCAAGTTGTTTCTTAGGGAAGGTGACGTCTTTTGGGTTGAGCCTACATGCTCTGTTTGGACCTTTTGGTCGTGTAATGGATTTCCTTTTTGGTCCGAGAACTTGGTGTGTCTTGTGTCTCGACCTTGTGGCTGCGTTGATCTAAAAAAAGGAGGAGTGCACATACACAAACGCCATCATGTTGATCGAGTATGCTCTCAGGTACCAAGCTAAAGATTTCTGAATCAGTGATGGTAACATTGTGGAACCACCAACACTCAATGCCCCTCTCATCTCTCAGCACGTGAAGACCATAGACCTTTACCAGGTTTACCTACAAAAGCCCCACTCTGAATTTCTCGCGCCGCCCGGCATTTGGAAGACCTAAATATACGGCATTGCAACATTGGTGCACGCATGATATCTTCCAAATCACTTCAGTGTTTGCGCATCACCGAATTTTGTATCTTCTCTTTGAAGTTCCTCATTCCGATTTCTGTGTCGGGTCTTATCTCGCTGCAATTTGATGATTTTACATCGAAAGAAAAGTACAATGCCAAATAAGTCGCTGACACAACACCGAAAAAGGTACTGCCTGAAAGATAAAACATAACCTAAACAACAACAGAAACGAACTAATGATTCATTGCACAAGGGTGAACGACCTACACATAATATATACTAGAAACCCAAGAAAGAACAAGCAGGGGCCACCAGCATACATGAAAGCATTTGCCATATACACCGAAGGAGTTGCAACATCTCAGAGGAACGACCATGAAAGTAGAAGCATAAGCTCTCCATATTGGCATCAACCACCAACCCAAAGTAAAGCCACTTGCACAAGCATGGGTGCCAGAATGAAGAAGGACGTAAAATCATGTTGAGCATTGCTCCAGTGCAGGGGTGATGACGACTATAGGAATGTCACACAGCCCACCAAGCACTCGCGCCATCATGTACATGATCTAGCATCCAGAGAAGGGGAATGATGATCCAGAGGGCAGAGATCAACCTAGTGGTATGGAGCCGAAGTCAATGTTCGGTAAGAGGACCGTGCATGTCTAAAATAACAACCGGCCACAACCAACTCCAGAAGGACGAGGTGACTGGAGGAGGGCATGCCAGATCACAACTGAGGGGTAGGAGGAGTGCCAGCTCCAATGGTGGGAGCCTGAATCTGGCCGAGGATGACCAAGGAAGGGGTGTGGAGCACCGTACACTACAATGAGGCCACCGACTAGTAGCCACCGCGGTTGACCAGTGGGTGATGGAGCGTCATATCCAATGGCAGGTATGCCGGATCAGGCCAAGAAATGAACAAATCTTCAGTTGAAGAACCACAAAGACCGAGACATCTAGACTGCAGTGGCCTGGGATGGGATGACCAAGGGAAGCCGGACTATCAGACAACTAGGAGAAGGATATGGTGAGCATCATACCATGATAAAATCGATCGCCGGCAGCCCCCAGCAAAGGAGGGGATGATAATTAGTTCTTGGAAACTGTATATGCTGGTTGTAATTAGCAGAACATGTACAAGAAAAAATGAATTATGATTACCAGTTATATATGTGCTTCACTTGACAATACCGATAAGATCCTATTAACACAAGAGTTTGTTTCTTGATTTCCATATGGATTTTGAACAATATTATAATGAAATCATGTTCAAAGAGTGAAGACTTGAGGAGGCAAAGTAGCTGAAATAGAAATGCTGACATTTTGTTTTTCTCGTTCACCGGTAACCCGCACCAGTTTGAACAACGGAGTGAAGTATAAATTACTCAACATAGACAACTTTTTGGTGTTAGCTCAAGCTTTGAAGGCGAACTAGCTGGCGCAATTTAACATGCGTGTCGTGGCTCGATGGCACTGAACACATGCAAAAAAAGAAGTGCTCCACCGATTCACTTGCATTAACAATACTTTTGCCTTATAAATAAGGGTACAACCTCACCAGAGTAGATATCACGTTACGTTGTTTCACTTTGTTCCAGCTTGTTGGTAGCAGCTAGCTTACTAGTCCCATAAAACAATGGAATTGTTTTGCAAGAAAAGAACAAAGGAGTTGAAAATTCATGTGGGGGATGGGAGGTGTCAGTAACATGCGCAAGATAGAGCAACTCTGCCCCCTTCACCATTCTTGCAATTGACCGTGCCGGCAATGGCGCCTATGACAGTGCCTCTACTTGGCAACTTGCCACTAGTGACCCCGTACGCTCCATCTTCAATCTGCTCATTCACGATGGAGTTTGTCGGACTATGTGAATCTAGCTAAGCCATCAGTTAGTTGTGTCTCTTGCCGTGGAAGAGAAACATGCTGTTGAACGCCAGCTGCGGCCCGTGACATGGCCAGGCCTGGTGGTTGGGTGTACGATAAATATTGATAAACTTAAAATTGATACAGTGTTTGTTTCGATTGGCTTGGCAAGTGTGTATAATTTGGCTTTGCAAGAATGCAGTACAAAATAATTTGGCTTGGCAGGGCTGTATGTAGTACAAAGTAAAAGTAAGGAAAGTAATCTAGTGGTTGGTTGTTCTCCAGCTTCAAGAATGATATAGAGTTTGCTTCGATTCTCGTTAGTGTGCGTAAAACTTTGGGACATAGGGTTGAGGGGGTGTGGGTTTGAATATTCACAAAACTGGTATACCTTTCACAAATGAGATGTGGTCTATCGTAAAGGAAAATGACTAGAAAGACAATAGTGTGCCAACTTGGCGTCCAATAATACAATTATCAATAGTTTTGTCGTGGTTGATTATGGACACCAAATGTAAGTATCCTAAATGTCTCTACAAATGTTTACTTCGCTGTTGCAACATATCTTATTTGCAAGTACTATAATGTTTCTTTTTCAACAACTACTATACAGTTGAATGTAGAAGAGTTGTTTTCTGTTGTTGGAAGGGTGTGTGTAGTGATTTAGGACGCCAATGGCCAGCGAACATTTGCTGGGATGGGTTGCATTTTTTTAACATTTTTGCTGGCAGTTTTTTCGTCAACACATGACATTTTCTTCAGAACAACATCATAGTTCTTCGGAGGAAGGTATTTTCTTCTAAAAAATGCCACCGTTTGATCTAGCAACGCAATTGTCAACAAAATGCGTTTGTTTGCCATCCCTTACCGGGGAATGTTTACCAAATAACATTTTCGATGATTTGTAATAACTCCTTTTTCCAAAGAGACCGAAGAAAGAACAATAAATTCCCACAAATAAAAGAAACATAAAAAACATTTTTATCTCGATTTCTATGGTTATTGAAGTTTTAGTCTTTAGTCCAATGTCACAACAATGTTGTTTGCAAAATGGCTGTTCTTCTAAAGCGTCATACGTATAACCCGAATTTCCTTGATTCCGGTTAAGTGATTTATACTCGTGAAGTACAAAGGAGAGAAAACTATGGGAAAATTTATTACTACGCAATAAATGCTATCTAATTTTTGTAATTAGATATGAAGATAGGTAGTGCTCAAAAGATAAGAAAGATCAGCCATTTTGAATACGGGAAATAAATAAATGGATACCGCATATATGAAAAAGAAGCTCACATTTATTACATGATAAATACCAATACATACAAAAAAATAAGTACAAAAATAGAGATAGAAACAAGATACATCAGCCGACTATAACATCACACACCAGTAGGAAGGAGATAGAACGATCGGCGAAGCTCCACGAACGAGACTGTCATTTGCGGTGGATACCAGAAGATGCATCCCATCTAGGTATGCGGATAACCGAGATCTTGGTCCATTTCGACATCCTCCTTCCCTTTTAGGGCACCGATTTTCTACCTAAACGCTATGAAATTCAGATCCCTATACCAAGTATGTGTTCGTGGTAGATGGATTTTGGGGACGGTTTTTGCTGGTGGTTTGGGTAGCGATCTGACCGTCGCTGCGTGGGAACTGACGGCTAGGATTCGACGTGGGAACCCATCTCAAATCGGGGGTGGGGCTACTAGTAGTAGTACAGCGTGCTTGCTCCCCTCTAGTGTCTTCCTCACGAGTCACCCGTGAAGCAAACCGTCCGCCCCCGGATTCACCCCGTGAAGCCGGCGCCGGCGGAAGCACTCCTCCGCCAACATACCGGCCGGCGGTTCCCCCAGATCTGCCGTCTTGGAGATCGGCCCCATCCCCGTCGCTTCACGGTGGGCGTTACTAAGCCCGAAATCGCGTTCTTGGTTTCTATTTTCAGTTCACGAGTGTCGAACCATCCGGCGACGGTGATCTGAGATTGTTTCGTTGTAATTTCTTAGGAAGCTTAGCTGGGTAGGCGTAGCGCGCGCAGTTCAGCCATCCTAGTGTGCTACCAAGGTGGAATTTCGCTCCTGAATTTCTGATTCATCGGTGTTTGCTCACCCTTTTCCAGCAGGAACAGGGCACTCTGTCTGAACTGAAGCACCTGGGCTATCTTTGGCAATAAAGGGCTGATCTTCCCTGGTGGTGCCGCAACGACGATGAAGACGCATGAGCGTGCTGCGAACTTGGCCCTTGCTGGTATGTTCATTTCTTAACAATTCAGTTATTAACCTGCCTGTGGCCTGATTTGCTAGTTCGTTCATGTGTTTGATGACATTGTGCAGGTTTGAGCTTGGCGCCGCTCGTGATCAACGTGAACCCGAACCTGAATGTGATACTCACAGCGTGTCTTACTGTCTATGTGGGGTGTTACCGTTCTGTCAAGGCGACTCCACCCTCTGTGAGCAACATGTCCCTCTCTATCTATTCTGTCAATGTTATAAGTTGTTAACCTAGGCTGACACAAATTCTTGCATATGGCTCTGCTCAACTTATTATTAACTCTTTCCGTTTCTTCTTATGCAGGAGACCATGTCCAAGGAGCACGCGATGCGGTACCCTTTGGTGGGGAGTGCTATGCTTCTGTCTCTGTTCCTGCTGTTCAAGTTCCTCTCCAAGGACCTGGTCAATGCTGTTCTCACCGCCTACTTTTTCGTTCTTGGCATCGCCGCTCTCTGGTAATTCCAACGTTTCACACAAGAGATTTTCGGAAGACGTAAATACTTAGAAGTGTAAATGTGAACTTACAAACATTTGTGTTGCCCTGCTTGATTATCCAGCGCAACGTTGCTGCCTTCCATAAAGCGTTTTCTTCCAGAAGGGTGGAATGATAATGTCATCGTTTGGCGTGCTCCGTATTTCGACTGTATGATCCCTGCCTTCATTTTGTTTGCTGGTCGCTTGCTTTGTGCTCTACATCCTGAAGCTCATGCCAAACTATACAGCAAAATTCCTATTACTGTTTGCGAGCCTCACAGACTATATATTCTGTTTCATCTCTAGTATTTCTAAGTGCTATATATACACTGTGGAGACGTAATGTGCTAATCAAGAGTCCAAATACCCAAGTATTGATTATCCTAATTCGAACAGGCTTCAATAAAATTCAGCACTGTTGCCTTTGTACACCAGTAGTTCATTTTAAGGGGGAACTGGGAAACTGTCTGTACTGTATTCTGGCAACATGATATTGCTCAGTTGCTCTGCAAAATACTGGGGAAATTAATTGGCACTTAAACATACATTTTTTTGACAATGTTGCATTTGATATGGCATGTCATTTTTATTGCTGTACTGGAGTCTGGTTACATTTGCAAGATTTTTGATGCATTTGTTGCTTCTTATGCAATAAGATGACTCTTGTCTTGAGTTTTAATTAACTTCATCCTTACCATATCTTACAAACACAAAACGATTGCGCCTTCTTGATGATATTACAAGTTTAGAATTTTATCGTTCTATTCCCCTTTACAAGCTTGACTCTTGAGTCTTGATGATGATTCACGCTCATTAACTTCACATTTCAGCACTCTCGGTGGAGTTTACCAAGTCTCAAGTTGTTGCGTCAATCCCAGGATTCTTCTTCTGCGTATGGTATGCCATGAAGAAGCATTGGCTAGCCAACAATGTTTTGGGAGTAGCATTCTGTATTCAGGTCTGTCATAACTGCTAGAGCTTAAGGTTAATATGCATTGCTAGAATAATCATGGGCCTCCCTGTTTTTTACTAGCTCAACCTTAATATTTTAGTTCTTATCTTGCAGGGAATTGAGATGCTATCACTTGGATCGTTCAAAACTGGCGGTATTCTCTTGGTATGCGTTCACTCAAAGTTTGTAACGAGCTGAAACTTATGTATTCCTATTTTCTGCTGTTCTTGTAAACCTCTTTCATTATTTCAGCCACCTACATATCTTTCTCTTTCTCACCTCTCTGCTATCATAATCCTTACTTCCTGGAGCATGACATATATGTACAATAAATACAATTTGGATAAAAATAGCATGCCATGCATGTAGGATAGATACAATTTGAAGTAACTGATATTCTAAAATTTTTGCTAGCCTTTCTTCTGGCCGTCTTTCTCGAAAAGCAATGTTATGCAGTGCTTGCTGGCCATATTGACGATCTGCGGTTTGCATCTCTAGTGATTGTACTTATCATCGTATTGCGTCCCTCTTCTCTTTATAGAATTAACAAATTTCTAGCAGCTCACTAAATGCATAGCAGTGTTCTTGTTCTTGTTTTCATGATTTTTTTGTATTATATAATCGAGTTTCAGTCAATTACTTTTACTGTGGTGATAGTCTGAATGATTATTCTCGATTTTGGTTCCGTACTTCAGCAAAATTGGTTCCCACTGTTGGTATGGTATTGGCAAGCTAACTATCCACAATTGCCTTTTCTAGTATGTACTCTGCGCCGTACTCATCCTCTGGCAAGTAGTATTGAACTGTGATCCTACTATCTAGTGAATTGGATAATAAGTTCAACTTGTTTACTGCTTTACAGATATCCACAGATTTTCCATTTTTTGCTTGTGCATGCCTTATAAAAATGTTAGTTTCTGTCATTTCGTCAGTCCTGTTGCCGCAGTTCCATATACTGTCACTGAATCCTTCTCTTATTATTGCTTAATATTGTTTTGTGAATGGCTTCTCAATTTCCTCGTCAATTTCAGGCTGGACTTTTCTTCTATGACATCTTCTGGGTTTTCTTCACTCCAGTTATATATGGTCAGTGTTGCTAAATCATTTGATGCCCCAATAAAGGTTAGTGTTTTCGCTCAGTGTATTCACTCTTTTATCCCCAGCATTTTTTTTTCATTTTAGTTCATCTATTTTTTCCTCGTTCTATTTGTAGCTTCTATTTCCCACCGCAGATGCTGCACGCCCGTTCTCTATGCTTGGTCTTGGTGATATCGTAATACCAGGTTAGTGATAAACATGTTGGCTAGTTTCGTCTCATATTCTAGCGATATTGGCAGTGATACTGGATTTGTTCTCGTTTGTGATTTAATAGTAATGCCAGCGACATTGTGAATTATAACTCTGTTCTCGTGATAAATGGAGAACTTCTAGTCTAACTGTCATAACAACAGGATTGTTGTTACCACGTGACACATGTGGTAAGCAATCCAAACTATTCAAAAAAAAAAACAGAATTGTTGTTGATATAAGGGATGTTTTATTTTATTGTTGTGGGTAGGAGATTCTGTATTTTTCTTGAAAACAGAGACTTTGGTGACATGCTAGGCTGTTGTAATTCCACCACATGACCGGTTCCATATTAAATACAATTAGCAATTGCAAATAAAACTATTTTTTCGCTATCTTAGTGCATTCACTCCTGTGTAGTTTGTTGCCAATACAGCCCATATATGCTCCAGGCCTGATATCAGGATTGTAGGTATGCAGTAACACCAAAAAGTAATTATGATTGGACCACTTCCAGTTGCACGAAAAAAATGCCAACTGAGTTGTGGTGTTTCTCAGATGGAGACAACAAAACTTAGCTTGACACTACTATGTTGTATCATGATGATGTATGCTTTTTTCAGTTGTGGATTCTTCTTTTTGTAGATCCTAATAATAACTAGACTGAATCAGATGTTTAACATGGATGCTCAGACAATTGATGCAGTAGAATCATATAATATCTGTTCCCAGTGATGAGTTTGTGGATTCTTGTATTTCCCAGGGATGTGTTTGGTTAGTGAAAATGTTTTGTTGAAACATGCATTATAAACTCATAATATCAGTTCAGTATAACCAAAATAAGAAGAGGTTTTTGAAAAAAAAAATCCTAAGCAGTTCTCCATTTTATACAATACTGAAAACACATGCAGAGGCCTCCCATGTTTCCATAAGCATGTAACATCTTAACGTATAAATGTATATCTATTTATATAATTCTGATTGCAGGCATCTTTGTTGCGCTTGCCCTGCGTTTCGACGTCTCACGAGGGATCAAGAGCCGCGGTTACTTCAACAGCGCGTTTCTGGGATACACAGCGGGTTTGACAGTAACAATAGTTGTGATGAACTGGTTCCGAGCCGCGCAGGTAGTCCTATTGCTATTAATATATCTTCTCATCTTGTCGTTCTCTATATGCCCTAGTCTCTGGAATATTATTACCTATTTTGTTTCCTCTTCCTTCTATTTCTGATGATACGCAGCCTGCTCTGTTATACATCGTTCCTGGCGTGATTGGTTTCGTCGCTGTGCACTGTCTATGGAACGGGGAAGTAAAGCCGGTAATAAAGCTTGTTCACCTCTGATGATCAGATATTTTTTCTCCTTTCCTCATTTCCCATGTTCTTCTTTGTTTCATCTTGTTTCTGATCATATCATAACTACAATTCACTGTCAAAACTGCGAGGCTTGTTTGTTTCTGACTGTTTTACATTGCCAGCTGCTGGAGTTCACTGAGGCGCAGGCTGATGATAAGGAAGGTGGAGATCCCAATCATGAGAGCAAAAAGGCGGACTAGCACTCGATCTAGCAGCGCTCAGGTCTTTTTAGTTAGGGGAAGAAAGCCAAAGGAGGAGTTTCAATAGACCGGATGATCTCAAGAACCGAGAAATCCATTCACATCATAGAACCTCTTTTTCTCAAAAATTAATCTCTGTTTGGAAATGAAGAGAATGAAGTGGAGATTTGACTAAGGGAAGAAGTGAGCCAGCGTGAGAAGGTATAACATATGCATAATGCCTTATCTTGCAATATTATTTGAGGAAGGATTTTAGTTGACTGGATGCACTTAAGTGAGTTCCCTGCGTTCATTTAATATAATTTAGTCATAACTCCCAACTTTAGATTTTGTAAGCGAAACCTTGTGGTGAAGCATGTTTTTGTTCCAATAGAAATCCTAAAGAAAACTTAGGGGCTTGAATTATCGAAGAGAACGAGCATTCAAGTATTGCAACTCTACATGCTCAATTTGATTGACTTGATAGCACCTGTTGATAGAGTTATTGGGAGGAATGAATATTTAAAGTGATCAAGGTTATGCCAAAATTTATTCACGATATTAAAATCATGGAACTTCAGCCCTAGTTTCACGTCTCATTGCTATATGTTGAGATAATTCGCGTAACAGTGATTCCATCACGAACTTGGAGATTCTGTGGTAAATGATCGACCTTCTCCGAGGGAGTGTGTATGTGGTAAATAAGAGCACTGCTTGTTGAGCTCGAAAGAGACAACCATTCTAGATCCGTAGTGCACAAAATTAAACCACAATGGAACGGAATTGGCTATAGTAAATTTGGGCATAACCCCATCACTGATAGTTGAAGTTCCAAAAGATAATGGTTGAAAGAAGTGCTTGAAAGCCATGACAAGGAGGCACTAGTAGGTGTTAATGAAATACTTGAAATCTTTGCTCTCTTTGTTTTCCAAACTCCCTATTGCATTTGTTGAAAAATGTTGGGTTGAATATCCATCCAAGAAAGAAATTCTTTCGCTTTCCTCCACACTTGGTTAACAAGAAAAGTTTGGTTTGAGAAATTATAACTAGTGATAGAAGACTATATGTGGTAGGAAATGAGCTTAGGTGCAACTATTCAATTGTGAATACTATTTTGAATGACTTTGCAGGATAGGAGAAGATGGATACAATATATTTTCTTGAGCCAGTAAAACTTCTTCTTATTCAATCAAGCTCCCTGTCATTCCCTTGATTTCCTGTTTTCTCAAGGACGAGCAAATTGTAAGCTTGGAGGAGTTGATAGCTTCATAATTTGTGATGATTTCCTAGTGGTTCTTGCTTGGTTTATCACCAGATTTTTATTACTTGGATATTTCTAATGTTAATCCCTTGAAATAGAAGAAAATCCATTTTCCCAATGTTTGGCAAGAAATGTCAATTACGAAAGAAAACCAAGGGGGTTGCTATAAATCAAGCCAAATGGAGCAACTTCTACGAAGAGACTCAAGTCAACAAGCATAGCAAAGCAAAAGACTGCGTTCCCTACGACCGCGAGCACTCGTATGAGCGGTCAGCTCCACCACATATATACAAGCCACTTTCCTGAAGGGACGAGGGGAAGAAGAGAACCCTAGCCGCCGCCACACCATCCAGGACAGGAGAAGAGGGGATCAGAAGAACCATCGAAGATAATCTTAGTTTTGGTCCGTTCATCTCCATCATAAACACCCCCCTTCACTATGGTAAGAGGAATTCCAATCTGTGAGAACAATTGTGGCTCGTTCCAATCTCATCTGGAGATCAAGACGATATGAATTATCCATTTCATCTTATTGTGGATCTTCCTGGTATTATCGATATGGTTTTCGTAGGCTTTATCTCTGTTGTGATTGATTACCCTCTTATGATGTGTGAGTAATTCCCTATAGGTGTGGGAGATGTAGGTTGTTGGAGATATGCCCTAGAGGCAATCATGTATGATGGTATTTCCCATGTGTTTATGAAAAAAAGATAGTCCTTGGACGTTATCAGTGATGTGTATCAGCAAGTACGTGATTTGTTTGCGGGACTATACATTGTATGATGACTATCCTAAAAGGTCCCTAGTTGAAAGTGTTGTGTGAACGCGCTGCCGACTAGACTAGCATATGACACGGTGGATGGCTCGGTCTCACTATCCGTGGAGCATTGGATGCTAGCCAGATAATATGGACTCGAAAGTATCTGGTCGGATACGATGTAGTCGGGTCCGAGTCGAGATAAGGTCCGAGTCAGACAGACCCACCTATGAGACGAGGCGATATGTCATCTGTGAGTCTCTAGTACAACATACGTTCTATGTCCTAAGACATGAGATGGCACATGTACTCAGGATGGTGGCAGACCTGCTTTGGGCTGACCAAACGCTACTCCGTGACTGTGTAGTTACAAAGGTATGTTCCGAGCTTGTCTAGACCCATGCTTCAACACATGGTCGAGGAAGATGGGATTTGCCCCTCCGATTAGGAGAGATATACTCTGGGTCCCTCGTGTGGTCCGACCAAGATAAGCATGGCCATACGACAAGGATTATATGATAATCCGGTTTGTGGTCGGCATCACGGGAACGAGAAAGAGGTCGAACTAGCACAACGATGACATACTCGCCTTGATCCCGACAACATATATCGTGTGGCAAAAAGAACAGAAGTGTGACATGTTGTACAGGTTCGCCAACTGGCTTCATTGTCTACTTGGTGGTCAGTACGCCTTGCTAGAGGCTGCTACCAGTTGAGTAGGTCGGAGGTGATCCAACCTACGACCAAGCTGACTTGAACCTAAGGGACCGCACGCTTAAGGTAAGGAACCTGTGAGGCTCGATCTGACTCCACGAGTCAGATGTGATCCTACTCGGACTCGGATCTAGGCCGAACAGACTTTGGGCTTTAGGATCCAAGGCCCAAATGTTGAGCCCGCGATGGATGCCTATATATAGTGGGGGTGCGGCACACTCATTCGATTGATCGCTTCGGCGCCGTCACTAGGTTTCGCATGTGTTGCGAATAGCCACCTCCACTCGCCGCCGACTGTGTGATTGGACCTAGCAGTACGCCGCACGGTGCTCCTCCTGCACGCGCGGTGCACTTGTGCCGCTCTGGCGAACCGGTACGTGGGGTCCGACGACCGGCTGTTCGAGGGAGATCGGAGGAGGAGATGAACCACGCAGACGCGCTGCCCCAACTTTTCTTCCGCTGCACGGCACTGCGCATCCAATGGTAAAGATATGTGATCTATCTCCCGTAGCTTGTTCTTGGTTGATCTGCAGGTAGAATTTTTTTAATTTGAAGTCGATGCACCCTACAGTAGAACCCAACATAGGTAAGTGGTAAGATTCATTCGTGCCTATTCTATATGTCGTCATTTGTATATGTCGTGGTATAATCTATCTAGTACGTTGTTATGTTGTGGTGAACTCTATGCGTGTGTTCAATTTAAGGGCTGAGGCAACCTGATCTCAAGAACTACGTAGGTAACATATATTGTTTAGGAAATTTATCACCTCTGACATGACAGGTGGAGATATCTATGAGGATCAAACATAATATGAGATAACGGTGATCAATTAAACTTAATGCTTGGTTCCGGTCCAAGCACCTTAATTGTGGAAACGACCACTCTGTAGCAACGGTGAAGTAGGACCATAAAATGAACTATAATCCCGCGTGGAGGAGTTTCATGACCCGAGGGTGATCCACCTACAGAACACACATATCAAACACTATGAATGCAGTACAGGGTAACTGGTATTACCGTCGCACTAGCACTCTTGATACATTCTTACTATGGACTGAAATCAGTCCGAGCCGAATCTCTTCATTGTAGTAAACACAACTTTTAGTCTTATTTATGTTATTTACCTTTAATAGTTTTCATGGTTGTTACTTCAAACATCTTTTTATACTTGTCAATCGGTTTGTCTGTCATTCAAGATAGTAACAATATCTGCAGAAGCTCAAACAATTACTTCACACAACAGCAGTGACACCTTGTGTGTAACAGAAGCGCCACTATAAATACTTTCCTCCGCTATTCGTTGGGACGATTACTCATTGGGATACTTCCGCAAAAGTGCTACACTACCCTGTTTGGCTTGCAGGAATCACCTAGCAGCCACACCGAGTCGGTCTTCCCCTCAACCGGCATAGTCTGTAGCACCCCGCAACTGTCGTTCACCACCAAAGACCTCCACCTACCAGCCACTCCCCAACTCCACACACCCATGTGCAAGAATCGCGGCAACCACCCCCCAGCCACTGCATGTCAGCGGGACGAGGCCAGCCTGTTGGCCAGCAGCCCAGACACAACCGCCAAGTCCACCTGTGCACTGAACCCGGTCGCTGCGCCAGCCCCAGATCTAAGTGGTCGTCACCAGCACGGGCATGCCAGCCACCCCACCATGCAGCCCTCTATGCGGACGACGTACCCAGCAGCCACCACCGCCAACACACCATGCCACTGTTGGAAATATGCCCTAGAGGCAATAATAAAAGATTATTATTATATTTCCTTATTCATGATAATTGTCCTTATTCATGCTATAACTGTATTATCCGGAAATCGTAATACACGTGTGAATACATAGACCATAATATGTCCCTAGTAAGCCTCTAGTTGACTAGCTCGTTGATCAACAGATAGTCATGGTTTCCTGGCTATGGACATTGGATGTCGTTGATAACGGGATCACATCATTAGGAGAATGATGTGATGGACAAGACCCAATCCTAAGCATAGCACAAGATCGTGTAGTTCGTTTGCTAGAGCTTTTCCAATGTCAAGTATCCTTTCCTTAGACCATGAGATCGTGTAACTCCCGGATGCCGTAGGAGTGCTTTGGGTGTACCAAACGTCACAACGTAACTGGGTGACTATAAAGGGGCACTACAGGTATCTCCGAAAGTGTCTGTTGGGTTGACACGGATCGAGACTGGGATTTGTCACTCCATATGACGGAGAGGTATCTCTGGGCCCACTCGGTAATGCATCATCATAATGAGCTCAAAGTGACCAAGTGTTTGGTCACGGGATCATGCACTACGGTACGATTAAAGTGACTTGTCGGTAACGAGACTGAACGAGGTATTGGGATACCGACGATCGAGTCTCGGGCAAGTAACATACCGATTGACAAAGGGAATTGTATACGGGGTTGATCGAATCCTCGACATCGTGGTTCATCGTGGAACATGTGGGAGCCAACATGGGTATCCAGATCCCGCTGTTGGTTATTGGCCGGAGAGCTGTCTCGGTCATGTCTGCATGATTCCCGAACCCGTAGGGTCTACACACTTAAGGATCGGTGACGCTAGGGTTATTAGGAAGACTTGTATGTGATTACCAAATGTTGTTCGGAGTCCCGGATGAGATCCCGGACGGCATGAGGAGTTCCGGAATAGTCCAGAGGTGAAGATTTATATATAGGAAGTGCTTTTTCGGCCATCGGGAAAGTTTCGGGGTCACCCGGTATTGTACTGGGACCACCGGAACGGTCCCGGGGGTCCACCGGGTGGGGCCACCCATCCCGGAGGGGCCTGTTGGCTGAAGTGGGGAGGGGACCAGCCCCTGGTGGGCTGGTGCGCCCCCCCCCCCGGGCCCCCCTCTGCGCCTAGGGTTGGGAACCCTAGGGGAGGGGGCACCTCCACTTGCCTTGGGGGGCACTCCACCCTCCTTGGCCGCCGCCCCCCTAGAGATCCCATCTCTAGGGCTGGCTACCCCCCTGGGGGGCCTATATAAAGGAGGGGGGAGGGAGGGCAGCCGACCCCTGAGTCTTGGCGCCTCCCTCCCCCTGCTACACCTCTTCCTCCTCCCGCGGTTGCTTGGCGAAGCCCTGCCGGAGTACTGCTTCTCCACCACCACCACGCCATCGTGCTGCTGCTGGACTCTTCTTCCACAACCATCCTTCCCCCTTGCTGGATCAAGAAGGAGGAGACGTCATCCGCTCCGTACGTGTGTTGAACGCGGAGGTGCTGTCCGTTCAGCACTTGGTCATCGGTGATTTGGATCACGGCGAGTACGACTCCATCATCCCCGTTCTCTTGAACACTTCCGCTCACGATCTACAAGGGTATGTAGATGCACTCCTATCACTCGTTGCTTACATGAACTCATAGATGGATCTTGGTGAAACCGTAGGAAAAAATTTTAATTTTCTGCAACGTTCCCCAACAGCCACGCCGCCGTTCCCCTTGCATGCGCCGTGCCACCACCCAGATCTGACGTCCCGCGCCACCAGCTTCTGACCAGGAGGGAGAGGAATCCCCGACGCCGCGTTGGCCGACCGGGCTTTCCCCACCAGCTCATGTTGTTGGTAGCAAGTGAGGAGGGAGGTGATTTCGCTGCCGTGTGGTGTGGCTCTTCTCAAACGTGTGCAGGGGCGACACGAGGAGAGAAAGGGAGGCTTTTCCAATCCATGAGCATGTACTCAATCGTTGCCAAATTTTAGTGCGTATATTCTTTCAATTACCAAAATTGTAATTTTTTATCAACTTTATCAATATTTACAATACTCGCATCCACCCAATGTCACCATGTTGGAGGCCGGAGCCACCATTCATTCGGCTGTAAAAAGGTCCCTTCCAAGGCAAGAGCCACAACAAGCTGCAGGCTCAGCTAGATGTTGAGAGTCCGACAAACTCTACCGTGAAATAAGCATATGGGGTCACCCGTGGCGACTCACCGAGTAGAGGTGTTGGCACCAACACCACAGCTTCCACGACCAATTGCGAGAATGGTGGATGTGGCTAAGTTGATTGATCTTAACAAGGGTGAGATATTGAAGCTCGTCCGGTTTTGACCAGCCATTCTTTTGATTTGCTAGCTTGTGGCTTGTTAATTAGGCCAACGAAACTATATATGCTGGTTGTAATTAGCACTACATGTATAATAAAAAAAGATTATAAGTTATGAGTTATATGTGTGCTCGCTTGACAATACTGGAAAGATCATAATAACACAACAGCCTGTTTGTTGTTTTCCATGTGGATTCTGAATGGTGATATAATTGAATCATGTTGAAGAAGTGAAGAATTTAGAAGGCATGGCAGCTGAAATAGAAATGCAGATATTTCAGCTTTTCTCGTTCGTGGGTAACCCACACGAGTTTGAACGGGCTTAATTGGAGATTGCTCTTTGTAGCCAACCTTTTGGCATTTATTAGCTCGAGCTTTCAAGGAGAACTAGCATTGAACACATGAAATAAACAAGTGCTCCACCAACTTCGGTTGCATTAATAATACTTGTTGCCTTATATGTAACACCCCAGCTTCACTAGAGTAGATATCACGTTACATCGTTTCACCTTTTCCGAAATTGTTGGGCAGCACCTAGCTTAGTAACTCTTGTAGGGGAGATTACATAAACAGCGGAAAAGAATTTACAAGATAAGAATCAAAAGAGTGGAAAGAAGTTGTGAGAATAGGAGGCGTCTGTTGGGTTTCGTAGTAATTTCAAAAAATTTCCTACGCACACGCAAGATCATGTGATGCATAGCAACGAGGGGAGAGTATTGTCTACGTACCCAATGCAGACCGACTGCGGAAGCGATGACACGACGTAGAGGAAGTAGTCGTACGTCTTCTCGATCCAACCGATCAAGCACCGAAACTACGGCACCTCCGAGTTCGAGCACACGTTCAGCTCGATGACGATCCCCGGACTCCGATCCAGCAAAGTGTCGGGGAAGAGTTTCGTCAGCACGACGGCGTGGTGACGATCTTGATGAACTACAGCAGCAGGGCTTCGCCTAAACTCCGCTATAGTATTATCGAGGAATATGGTGGCAGGGGGCACCGCACACGGCTAAGGAATCGATCACGTGGATCAACTTGTGTCAACTTGTGTGTTTAGAGGTGCCCCTGCCTCAGTATATAAAGGAGCCAAGGGGGGAGGGTGCGCCGGCCAGGAGGAGGAGGCGCAGGAGGAGTCCTACTCCTACCGGGAGTAGGACTCCCCTCCAATCCTATTCCAACTAGGATTCCCAAGGGGGAAAGAGGGAGAGGGGTGGCCGGCCACCTCTCCTAGTCCTAATAGGACTAGGAGAAGGGGGGAGGCGCGCAGCCCCCTTGGGCTGCCCCTTTCTCCTTTCCACTAAGGCCCATGAAGGCCCATGTGGTTCCCGGGGGGTTCCGGTAACCTCCCGGTAACCCGGTAAAATCCCGATTTCACCCGGAACACTTCCGATGTCCAAACATAGGCTTCCAATATATCAATCTTTATGTCTCGACCATATAGAGACTCCTCGTCATGTCCGTGATCACATCCGGGACTCCGAACAACCTTCGGTACATCAAAATGCATAAACTCATAATATAACTGTCATCAAAATGCACGCCCGCCGTCTAATATTAATCCCGAAGGTAGATGTAGAGGTAGCGTGCCGACCGCGATCACATCGACTTTGGAACCGTTTCCCACGCGCATCGTCACCTCGTCCTTTGCCAGTGCCCGCTTATTCTGTAGTCCCTGTTTCGAGTTGCAAATATTAGCAACAGAACCAGTATCAAATACCCAGGTGCTACTGCGAGCATTGGTAAGGTACACATCAATAACATGTATATCACATATACCTTTGTTCACCTTGCCATCCTTCTTATCCGCCAAATACTTGGGGCAGTTCCGCTTCCAGTGACCAGTCTGCTTGCAGTAGAAGCACTCAGTTTCAGGCTTAGGTCTAGACTTGGGTTTCTTCTCTTGAGCAGCAACTTGCTTGCCGTTCTTTTTGAAGTTCCCCTTTTTCTTCCCTTTGCCCTTTTTCTTGAAACTAGTGGTCTTGTTAACCATCAACACTTGATGCTCCTTCTTGATTTCTACCTCCGCAGCTTTTAGCATTGCGAAGAGCTTGGGAATAGTCTTGTTCATCCCTTGCATATTATAGTTCATCACGAAGCTCTTGTAGCTTGGTGGCAGTGATTGGAGAATTCTGTCAATGACGCAATCATCTGGAAGATTAACTCCCAATTGAATCAAGTGATTATTATACCCAGACATTTTGAGTATATGCTCACTGACAGAACTGTTCTCTTCCATCTTGCAGCTATAGAACTTATTGGAGACTTCATATCTCTCAATCCGGGCATTTGCTTGAAATATTAACTTCAACTCCTGGAACATCTCATATGCTCCATGACGTTCAAAACGTCGTTGAAGTCCCGATTCTAAGCCGTAAAGCATGGCACACTGAACTATCGAGTAGTCATCAGCTTTGCTCTGCCAGACGTTCATAACATCTGGTGTTGCTCCAGTAGCAGGCCTGGCACCCAGCGGTGCTTCCAGGACGTAATTTTTCTGTGCAGCAATGAGGATAATCCTCAAGTTACGGACCCAGTCCGTGTAATTGCTACCATCATCTTTCAACTTTGCTTTCTCAAGGAACGCATTAAAATTCAACGGAACAACAGCACGAGCCATCTATCTACAATCAACATAAACAAGCAAGATACTATCAGGTACTAAGTTCATGATAAATTTAAGTTCAATTAATCATATTATTTAAGAACTCCCACTTAGATAGACATCCCTCTAATCCTCTAAGTGATTACGTGATCCAAATCAACTAAACCATGACCGATCATCACGTGAGATGGAGTAGTTTTCAATGGTGAACATCATTATGTTGATCATATCTACTATATGATTCACGCTCGACCTTTCGGTCTCCGTGTTCCGAGGCCATATCTGCATATGCTAGGCTCGTCAAGTTTAACCTGAGTATTCTGCGTGTGCAAAAACTGGCTTGCACCCGTTGTAGATGGACGTAGAGCTTATCACACTCGATCATCACGTGGTGTCTGGGCACGACGAACTTTGGCAACGGTGCATACTCAGGGAGAACACTTCTTGATAATTTAGTGAGAGATCATCTTATAATGCTACCGTCAATCAAAGCAAGATAAGATGCATAAAAAGATAAACATCACATGCAATCAATATAAGTGATATGATATGGTCATCATCATCTTGTGCTTGTGATCTCCATCTCCGAAGCACCGTCATGATCACCATCGACACCGGCGCGACACCTTGATCTCCATCGTAGCATCGTTGTCATCTCGCCAATCTTATGCTTCCACGACTATCACTACCGTTTAGTAGTAAAGCATTACATCGCGATTGCATTGCATACAATAAAGCGACAACCATATGGCTCCTGCCAGTTGCCGATAACTTGGTTACAAAACATGATCATCTCATACAATAAAATTCAGCATCATGCCTTGACCATATCACATCACAACATGCCCTGCAAAAACAAGTTAGACGTCCTCTACTTTGTTGTTGCATGTTTTACGTGGCTGCTACGGGCTTAAGTAAGAACCAATCTCACCTACGCATCAAAACCACAACGATAGTTTGTCAAATAGACTCCGTTTTAACCTTCGCAAGGACCGGGCGTAGCCATACTTGGTTCAACTAAAGTTGGAGAGACAGTCGCCCGCAAGCCATCTCTGTGCAAAGCACGTCGAGGGAACCGGTCTCGCGTAAGCGTACGCGTAAGGTTGGTCCGGGTCGTCTCGTCCAACAATACCGCTGAACCAAAATATGACATGCTGGTAGGCAGTATGACTTGTATCGTCCACAACTCACTTGTGTTCTACTCGTGCATATAACATCAACATCATTAACC
Organism: Triticum dicoccoides; assembly: GCF_002162155.2. Classification (NCBI taxonomy): domain Eukaryota; kingdom Viridiplantae; phylum Streptophyta; class Magnoliopsida; order Poales; family Poaceae; genus Triticum; species Triticum dicoccoides. The sequence continues at coordinate 47,714,693 of NC_041391.1, forward strand.
TAGGCTCTGATACCACTGTTGGGTTTCGAAGTAATTTCAAAAATTTTCCTACGCGCACACAGGATCATGTGATGCATAGCAACGAGAGGAGAGTGTTGTCTACGTACCCAACGCAGACCGACTGCGGAAGCAATGACACGACGTAGAGGAAGTAGTCGTACGTCTTCACGATCCAACCGATCAAGCACCGAAACTACGGCACCTCCGAGTTCGAGCACACGTTCAGCTCGATGACGATCCCCGGACTCCGATCCAGCAAAGTGTCGGGGAAGAGTTTCGTCAGCACGACGGCGTGGTGACGATCTTGATGAACTACAGCAGCAGGGCTTCGCCTAAACTCCGCTATAGTATTATCGAGGAATATGGTGGCAGGGGGCACCGCACACGGCTAAGGAATCGATCACGTGGATCAACTTGTGTCAACTTGTGTGTTTAGAGGTGCCCCTGCCTCCGTATATAAAGGAGGAGAGGAGGGGAGGCTGGCCGGCCAAAGAGGGAGGCGCAGGAGAGTCCTACTCCCTCTGGGAGTAGGATTCCTCCCCCCAATCCTAGTCCAACTAGGATTCCTCGGAGGGGAAGGGAGAGAGGGGGGCCGGCCACCTTCTCCTAGTCCTAATAGGACTAGGGGAGGGGAAAGAGGCGCAGCCACCTTGGGCTGCCCCTTTCTCCTTTCCACTAAGGCCCATGATGGCCCATATGGCTCCCCGGGGGTTCCGGTAACCTCCCGGTAACCCGGTAAAATCCCGATTTCACCCGGAACACTTCCGATGTCCAAACATAGGCTTCCAATATATCAATCTTTACGTCTCGACCATTTCGAGACTCCTCGTCATGTCCGTGATCACATCCGGGACTCCGAACAACCTTCGGTACATCAAAATGCATAAACTCATAATATAACTGTCATCGTAACCTTAAGCGTGCGGACCCTACGGGTTCGAGAACAATGTAGACATGACTGAGACACGTCTCCGGTCAATAACCAATAGCGGGACCTGGATGCCCATATTGGCTCCTACATATTCTACGAAGATCTTTATCGGTCAGACCGCATAACAACATACGTTGTTCCCTTTGTCATCGGTATGTTACTTGCCCGAGATTCGATCGTCGGTATCCAATACCTAGTTCAATCTCGTTACTGGCAAGTCTCTTTACTCGTTCCGTAATACATCATCTCACAACTAACATATTAGTTGTAATGCTTGCAAGGCTTATGTGATGTGTATTACCGAGAGGGCCCAGAGATACCTCTCCGACAATCGGAGTGACAAATCCTAATCTCGAAATACGCCAACCCAACATCGACCATTGGGGACACCTGTAGTACTCCTTTATAATCACCCAGTTACGTTGTGACGTTTGGTAGTACCCAAAGTGTTCCTCCGGTAAACGGGAGTTGCATAATCTCATAGTCATAGGAACATGTATAAGTCATGAAGAAAGCAATAGCAACATACTAAACGATCGGGTGCTAAGCTAATGGAATGGGTCATGTCAATCAGCTCATTCTACTAATGATGTGACCTCGTTAATCAAATAACAACTCATTGTTCATGGTTAGGAAACATAACCATCTTTGATTAACGAGCTAGTCAAGTAGAGGCATACTAGTGACACTTTGTTTGTCTATGTATTCACACATGTATTATGTTTCGGGAAAATACAATTCTAGCATGAATAATAAACATTTATCATGATTATAAGGAAATAAATAATAACTTTATTATTGCCTCTAGGGCATATTTCCTTCAGTCTCCCACTTGCACTAGAGTCAATAATCTAGATTACACTGTAATGATTCTAACACCCATGGAGCTTTGGTGCTGATCATGTTTTGCTCGTGGAAGAGGCTTAGTCAACGGGTCTGCAACATTCAGATCCGTATGTATCTTGCAAATCTCTATGTCTCCCACCTGGACTAGATCCCGGATGGAGTTGAAGCGTCTCTTGATGTGTTTGGTCCTTTTGTGAAATCTGGATTCCTTTGCCAAGGCAATTGCACCAGTATTGTCACAAAAGATTTTCATCGGACCCGATGCACTAGGTATGACACCTAGATCGGATATGAACTCCTTCATCCAGACTCCTTCATATGCTGCTTCCGAAGCAGCTATGTATTCCGCTTCACATGTAGATCCCGCTACGACGCTTTGTTTAGAACTGCACCAACTGACAGCTCCACCGTTTAATGTAAACACGTATCCGGTTTGCGATTTAGAATCTTCCGGATCAGTGTCAAAGCTTGCATCAACGTAACCTTTTACAATGAGCTCTTTGTCACCTCCATATACGAGAAACATATCCTTAGTCCTTTTCAGGTATTTCAGGATGTTCTTGACCGCTGTCCAGTGATCCACTCCTGGATTACTTTGGTACCTCCCTGCTAAACTTATAGCAAGGCACACATCAGGTCTGGTACACAGCATTGCATACATGATAGAGCCTATGGCTGATGCATAGGGAACATCTTTCATATTCTCTCTATCTTCTGCAGTGGTCGGGCATTGAGTCTTACTCAATTTCACACCTTGTGACACAGGCAAGAACCCTTTCTTTGCTTGATCCATTTTGAACTTCTTCAAAATTTTGTCAAGGTATGTGCTTTGTGAAAGTCCAATTAAGCGTTTTGATCTATCTCTATAGATCTTAATGTCTAATATGTAAGCAGCTTCACCGAGGTCTTTCATTGAAAAACTTTTATTCAAGTATCCCTTTATGCAATCCAGAAATTCTATATCATTTCCAATCAGTAATATGTCATCCACATATAATATCAGAAATGCTACAGCGCTCCCACTCACTTTCTTGTAAATACAGGCTTCTCCGAAAGTCTGTATAAAACCAAATGCTTTGATCACACTATCAAAACATTTATTCCAACTCCGAGAGGCTTGCACCAGTCCATAAATGGATCGCTGGAGCTTGCACACTTTGTTAGCTCCCTTTGGATCGACAAAACCTTCTGGTTGCATCATATACAACTCTTCTTCCAGAAATCCATTCAGGAATGCAGTTTTGACATCCATTTGCCAAATTTCATAATCATAAAATGCGGCAATTGCTAACATGATTCGGACGGACTTAAGCATCGCTACGGGTGAGAAGGTCTCATCGTAGTCAATTCCTTGAACTTGCCGAAAACCTTTTGCGACAAGTCGAGCTTTGTAGACAGTAACATTACCATCAGCATCAGTCTTCTTCTTAAAGATCCATTTATTCTCAATTGCTTGCCGATCATCGGGCAAGTCAACCAAAGTCCATACTTTGTTCTCATACATGGATCCCATCTCAGATTTCATGGCTTCAAGCCACTTTGCAGAATCTGGGCTCACCATCGCTTCTTCATAGTTCGTAGGTTCATCATGATCTAGTAGCATGACCTCCAGAACAGGATTACCGTACCACTCTGGTGCGGATCTTACTCTGGTTGATCTACGAGGTTCAGCAGTATCTTGATCTGAAGTTTCATGATCATTATCATTGGCTTCCTCACTAACTGGTGTAGGTGTCACTGAAACAGTTTTCTGTGATGAACTACTTTCCAGTAAGGGAGCGGGTACAGTTACCTCGTCAAGTTCTACTTTCCTCCCACTCACTTCTTTCGAGAGAAACTCCTTCTCTAGAAATGATCCATTCTTAGCAACGAATGTCTTGCCTTCGGATCTGTGATAGAAGGTGTACCCAACAGTTTCCTTTGGGTATCCTATGAAGACACATTTCTCCGATTTGGGTTCGAGCTTATCAGGTTGAAGCTTTTTCACATAAGCATCGCAGCCCCAAACTTTAAGAAATGACAACTTTGGTTTCTTGCCAAACCACAGTTCATAAGGCGTCGTCTCAACGGATTTTGATGGTGCCCTATTTAACGTGAATGCGGCCGTCTCTAAAGCATATCCCCAAAAAGATAGCGGTAAATCAGTAAGAGACATCATAGATCGCACCATATCTAGTAAAGTACGATTACGACGTTCGGACACACCATTACGCTGTGGTGTTCCGGGTGGCGTGAGTTGCGAAACTATTCCACAGTTTTTCAAATGTACACCAAACTCGTAACTCAAATATTCTCCTCTACGATCAGATCGTAGAAACTTTATTTTCTTGTTACGATGATTTTCAACTTCACTCTGAAATTCTTTGAACTTTTCAAATGTTTCAGACTTATGTTTCATTAAGTAGATATACCCATATCTGCTTAAATCATCTGTAAAGGTGAGAAAATAACGATATCCGCCACGAGCCTCAATATTCATCGGGCCACATACATCGGTATGTATGATTTCCAACAAATCTGTTGCTCTCTCCATAGTACCGGAGAACGGTGTTTTAGTCATCTTGCCCATGAGGCACGGTTCGCAAGTACTAAGTGATTCATAATCAAGTGGTTCCAAAAGTCCATCAGCATGGAGTTTCTTCATGTGCTTTATACCGATATGACCTAAACGACAGTGCCACAAATAAGTTGCACTTTCATTATCAACTCTGCATCTTTTGGCTTCAATATTATGAATATGTGTATTACTACTATCGAGATTCAATAAGAATAGACCACTCTTCAAGGGTGCATGACCATAAAAGATATTACTCATATAAATAGAACAACCATTATTCTCTGATTTAAATGAATAACCGTCTCGCATTAAACAAGATCCAGATATAATGTTCATGCTCAACGCTGGCACCAAATAACAATTATTTAGGTCTAATATTAATCCCGAAGGTAGATGTAGAGATAGCGTGCCGACCGCGATCGCATCGACTTTGGAACCGTTTCCCACACGCATCGTCACCTCTTCCTTGGCCAGTGCTCGCTTATTCCGTAGTCCCTGTTTCGAGTTGCAAATATTAGCAACAGAACCAGTATCAAATACCCAGGTGCTACTACGAGCTCTAGTTAGGTACACATCAATAACATGTATATCACATATACCTTTGTTCACTTTGCCATCCTTCTTATCCGCCAAATACTTGGGGCAGTTCCGCTTCCAGTGACCAGTCTGCTTGCAGTAGAAGCACTCTGTTTCAGGTTTAGGTTCAGACTTGGGTTTCTTCTCTTGAGCAGCAACTTGCTTTCCGTTTTTTTTTTGAAGTTCCCCTTTTTCTTCCCTTTGCCCTTTTTATTGAAACTAGTGGTCTTGTTGACCATCAACACTTGATGCTCCTTTTTGATTTCTACCTCCGCGGCTTTTAGCATTGCGAAGAGCTCGGGAATAGTCTTGTTCATCCCTTGCATATTATAGTTCATCACGAAGCTCTTGTAGCTTGGTGGCAGTTATTGGAGAATTCTGTCAATGACGCAATCATCCGGAAGATTAACTCCCAATTGAATCAAGTGATTATTATACCCAGACATTTTGAGTATATGCTCACTGACAGAACTGTTCTCCTCCATCTTGCAGCTATAGAACTTATTGGAGACTTCATATCTCTCAATTCGGGCATTTGCTTGAAATATTAACTTCAACTCCTGGAACATCTCATATGCTCCATGACGTTCAAAACGTCGTTGAAGTCCCGATTCTAAGCCGTAAAGCATGGCACACTGAACTATCGAGTAGTCATCAGCTTTGCTCTGCCAGACGTTCATAACATCTGGTGTTGCTCCAGCAGCAGGCCTGGCACCCAGCGGTGCTTCCAGGACGTAATTTTTCTGTGCAGCAATGAGGATAATCCTCAAGTTACGGACCCAGTCCGTGTAATTGCTACCATCATCTTTCAACTTTGCTTTCTCAAGGAACGCATTAAAATTCAACTGAACAACAGCACGAGCCATCTATCTACAATCAACATAAACAAGCAAGATACTATCAGGTACTAAGTTCATGATAAATTTAAGTTCAATTAATCATATTATTTAAGAACTCCCACTTAGATAGACATCCCTCTAATCCTCTAAGTGATTACGTGATCCAAATCAACTAAACCATGACCGATCATCACGTGAGATGGAGTAGTTTTCAATGGTGAACATCGTTATGTTGATCATATCTACTATATGATTCACGCTCGACCTTTCGGTCTCCGTGTTCCGAGGCCATGTCTGCATATGCTAGGCTCGTCAAGTTTAACCTGAGTATTCTGCGTGTGCAAAACTGGCTTGCACCCGTTGTAGATGGACGTAGAGCTTATCACACCCGATCATCACGTGGTGTCTGGGCACGACGAACTTTGGCAACGGTGCATACTCAGGGAGAACACTTCTTGATAATTTAGTGAGAGATCATCTTATAATGCTACCGTCAATCAAAGCAAGATAAGATGCATAAAAAGATAAACATCACATGAAATCAATATAAGTGATATGATATGGTCATCATCATCTTGTGCTTGTGATCTCCATCTCCGAAGCACCGTCATGATCACCATCGTCACCGGCGCGACACCTTGATCTCCATCGTAGCATCGTTGTCGTCTCGCCAATCTTATGCTTCCACGACTATCACTACCGTTTAGTAATAAAGTAAAGCATTACATCGCGATTGCATTGCATACAATAAAGCGACAACCATATGGCTCCTGCCAGTTGCCGATAACTCGGTTACAAAACATGATCATCTCATACAATAAAATTCAGCATCATGCTTTGACCATATCACATCACAACATGCCCTGCAACAAGTTAGACGTCCTCTACTTTGTTGTTGCTTGTTTTACGTGGCTGCTACGGGCTTAAGTAAGAACCAATCTCACCTACGCATCAAAACCACAACGATAGTTTGTCAAATAGACTCCGTTTTAACCTTCGCAAGGACCGGGCGTAGCCATACTTGGTTCAACTAAAGTTGGAGAGACAGTCGCCCGCAAGCCATCTCTGTGCAAAGCACGTCGAGGGAACCGGTCTCGCGTAAGCGTACGCGTAAGGTTGGTCTGGGTCGTCTCGTCCAACAATACCGCCGAACCAAAATATGACATGCTGGTAGGCAGTATGACTTGTATCGTCCACAACTCACTTGTGTTCTACTCGTGCATATAACATCAACATCAATAACCTGGCTCGGATGCCACTGTTGGGTTTCGTAGTAATTTCAAAAAATTTCCTACGCACACGCAAGATCATGTGATGCATAGCAACAAGGGGAGAGTATTGTCTACGTACCCAATGCAGACCGACTGCGGAAGCGATGACACGACGTAGAGGAAGTAGTCGTACGTCTTCTCGATCCAACCGATCAAGCACCGAAACTACGGCACCTCCGAGTTCGAGCACACGTTCAGCTCGATGACGATCCCCGGACTCCGATCCAGCAAAGTGTCGGGGAAGAGTTTCGTCAGCACGACGGCGTGGTGACGATCTTGATGAACTACAGCAGGAGGGCTTCGCCTAAACTCCGCTATAGTATTATCGAGGAATATGGTGGCAGGGGGCACCGCACACGGCTAAGGAATCGATCACGTGGATCAACTTGTGTCAACTTGTGTGTTTAGAGGTGCCCCTGCCTCCGTATATAAAGGAGGAGAGGAGGGGTGGCTGGCCGGCCAAGGGGGGGAGGCGCAGGAGAGTCCTACTCCCTCTGGGAGTAGGATTCCCCCTCCAATCCTAGTCCAACTAGGATTCCTCGGAGGGGAAAAGAGGAGGAGGGGGCCGGCCACCTCTCCTAGTCCTAATAGGACTAGGGGAAGGGGGGGCACGCAGCCCAACTAGGGCAGCCCCTTCTCTTTTCCACTAAGGCCCACTATGGCCCAAATAGCTCCCGGGGGGTTCCGGTAACCCTCCCGGTATTCCGGTAAAATCCCGATTTCACCTGGAACACTTCCGATATCCAAATATAGGCTTCCAATATATCAATCTTTACGTCTCGACCATTTCGAGACTCCTCGTCATGTCCGTGATCACATCCGGGACTCCGAACAACCTTCGGTACATCAAAATGCATAAACTCATAATATAACTGTCATCGTAACCTTAAGCGTGCGGACCCTACGGGTTCGAGAACAATGTAGACATGACCGAGACACGTCTCCGGTCAATAACCAATAGTGGGACCTGGATGCCCATATTGGCTCCTACATATTCTACGAAGATCTTTATCGGTCAGACCGCATAACAACATACGTTGTTCCCTTTGTCATCGGTATGTTACTTGCCCGAGATTCGATCGTCGGTATCCAATACCTAGTTCAATCTCGTTACTGGCAAGTCTCTTTACTCGTTCCGTAATACATCATCTCACAACTAACATATTAGTTGTAATGCTTGCAAGGCTTCTGTGATGTGTATTACCGAGAGGGCCCAGAGATACCTCTCCGACAATCGGAGTGACAAATCCTAATCTCGAAATACGCCAACCCAACATCGACCATTGGAGACACCTGTAGTACTCCTTTATAATCACCCAGTTACGTTGTGACGTTTGGTAGTACCCAAAGTGTTCCTCCGGTAAACGGCAGTTGCATAATCTCATAGTCATAGGAACATGTATAAGTCATGAAGAAAGCAATAGCAACATACTAAACGATCGGGTGCTAAGCTAATGGAATGGGTCATGTCAATCAGATCATTCTACTAATGATGTGACCTCGTTAATCAAATAACAACTCATTGTTCATGGTTAGGAAACATAACCATCTTTGATTAACGAGCTAGTCAAGTAGAGGCATACTAGTGACACTTTGTTTGTCTATGTATTCACACATGTATTATGTTTCCGGAAAATACAATTCTAGCATGAATAATAAACATTTATCATGATTATAAGGAAATAAATAATAACTTTATTATTGCCTCTAGGGCATATTTCCTTCAGCGTCAGGAATATAGGTTGAGCAATAGCTTCATTTATTCCTGAATGAAGTTAAGTTAGAAGTTGCGGCTTTATCTTGCACAGAGACATGTGTTCAAACTACGCATTGGTTCCTAAAAGTGACCAGTCTATCTGGTATGGCCTTTTTACTGTTGTTGGAGAAGATTCTGTCTTGTTTTCTATATGGATTTGGAGATCTGAAGCCCGACGTAGAATATCTGAGACAGTGAGACGTGTAAAGGTTTTCATTCAATAATTTTGCCACCTTGTTATACTATCTTGCTCCAGAGATTATCCTTTGGAAGCATAGAAAAAGACATAAGGAGGAGAGCCCTCGTGACACATGTAATATAGATGATATAAGGAACTTAAGTTGCAACCATGGAATGTCAAACCTTGGTGGAGTGCTTTGATCACAACGTACCTCAAACACTACCACGGTACCTGAGCCATACTTTGTCTTCTATACTCCACTTTAACGACACGTCGGTAGCATTAGTTTAGCACATCGAATATGTGATGATGATATAAACAAACCAATAAGTGAATATGGTAGAGCCATCTCTTTCGAGAGGTCAAGGATAAAATAAAGTTCATGAACATGACACGAAGCAGGTCTAATTTGTCTTACTGTGGTACTCGGGAAATAGATGCGTGTATCTTATGTTGCAGAGGCCGTGTACTCCCCTTTCCAAAAAAAAAATCTAAGCAGGCCTAGTGTGCTAACTTAACCGCATCACACATTTTTTTTCTTTGAAAACTACTTGGCGCACTTTATTAAACTCATATCAAAGTTACATCATCCACAATGTCTGAAAGTAAAAAGCTGGGAGGATCACCATCCCAAACAAAAGTAGAATTTAAATTGAAACTATGTCTAGCAAGATTGTGCGTCAATCTATTAGCCTCCCTAGGGCAATGAGTGAAGGATACCGCACCAATACGGTATGCTTTTTGAAAACAATCAGCCAAAAATAGCAGTACAGGGGCTCCAAATCTCAATCACGCCATTGCATGCTTGAATAACTTCCAATGAGTTAGATTCAACAATGACTTGATGACAGCCGAGTCCTTCAACCAACTCTAGTCCTCGCTGAATAGCTACTGCCTCCGCCGTTGTTGCATCAAGGAGATGATGAAGCAACCAGGATGCTCCCGCAAGAGCCTCTCCTCGGTTGTTTCAAAGAATTGCCGCAGCTGCACCCGTTCCATCTTAAAAAAAGCAGCGTCAACAATTAATATATAAGAATTGATTGGAGGTTTCACCCACATAACTTTGTCCGTTTTCTTCTGATCCGCAGCTCGAGAAAAGTTACTTGTGATCGCTTGGATAGCGAATGCAGTACCTGAAGGATTTTGGACATTTTTGCCCTTAACAAATTCTTGTCGCTGCCACCATATATACCAAGCCCCAACGACCAAAGACTCCCAGAATCCCAACCTACCAAGAACAGGTGAATGTCTCGCCGGTTGCGTTAGTAATTCTTCAAGGATCACACTACCTGACCTGTCAATTTGAATGACTTCACCTATTATTTCATGTAACCCCAGTTTCTTCCATACTTCTTTTGCTCTTTCACATGTAAACATCAGATGCCGAATATCTTCCGCCCCTTGCTTGCATACTGGGCATTGAGGCTGTACCTTGATGTGTCTGTTTGCCAAGATCGACATCCCTGGGACAATACCATGTAAAGCACGCCAGGCGAAAAAATTTCACCTTGCTTGGAATTTGTAACTTCCACAAAATATCCTATACCGGGTTTGCATTCATAGCTCCTTGGCCACCCCCCCCC
>NC_041391.1:47725434-47727116 GCF_002162155.2 Triticum dicoccoides
CGCACCTAGTTTGAGCACCAATTTGATGTTCCCATTCCACATAATAAGCTGATCGAACCGAGAAAGAGAACGACTTCGTATACTGCCATGCCACAAAATCTTCAGTCATGTTAGGGCTCAAAGGGATTTTTAAAATTCTTTCCACATCCACCCAAATAAAATTATCTCTAATCAAAGCCTCATCCCACTGTCCTGTAAAGGGATCAATTAAATCATCTACATTCTGCGGAAGTCTTTGTCCTTTCACAGTTATTACTTTCCTGTTCGGACTGCTAGGCACCCAATGGTCCTCCCATATGTTGATATTTGCTCCATACCAACTCTCCATATGTGTCCTCTCATAAATGTGTGTAGCCCAGCAATTATGCTCTGCCAAGTAAAAGAGGATCCCTTCTTCGAACCCGTTTTCAGTAAATTGCCATCGGGGTAATACTTTGCTCTGAGAATTTGGTTTTGTGATCAACCTCCAACTTTACTTTGCTAACATAGCGAGATTAAAAGCGTGCAAGTCCCTAAACCCCATACCTCCATTCTTTTTTGGTACACACATAGTGTATGCGTAGAAACAAAGACTACGAGCAGGTCGTTTTATGCTTCATTTTTCCTCTTAAGGGGCCGGGGAAGATCAATGGATTCCTGGGCTAGCTGTTGTTGATAAACTTGGTGACCGATCTCCATCTTTTTTACTTTTAGAGAAAAGGCCGAGGCCCGACTTTAAATTAATAAAGCCAACAGGCAACGAGAGTCACATCCAAACCAGCCACACAAGGACAGTATCACCCTACAGGCACAAAAGAACGGCCACAACCGGCATCAAGGCACGCAGGCCCGAGGATAACCAAAAGGACAGTTTAAGCCGAGAGAAGGCACAAAGGCACAACACTAAACAACAGCAACAACTAGGACATTCTTGCCCGATCCCGTCCAGATAGAGATATAGCAGTTGCACGCACGCGGTCGGTGAGGGACACCACAGCCGCCCTGTCCTCCTCCTTAATCAGAGATCTCCACTGCTGCAAAAACATGGATAATTTGAAGATAACATTAGCCATCGAGTTAGGGAACACCTTTTCAATGGTAAACTTGTTTTTGGTGATCCACAAGGTCCAGCACATGGCCGAGAAACCGAACCAGAAGAGCCTCTTAGTTAGCCCCGACAAGGTAGCAGAGAGGAGATGGAGGGCAGAGAAATTAGCAGGGTCCCAGGAGACGCCCAGCCAGTCCCTTAAAAACCTCCAGAGTACTAAAGCCAACGGGCAACGAAAGTTGATATGGTCAGTATTGTTGAGTATATTAGTTATTAGGAAAGATGAGATAGACTAAGATTTGTTTCTTCTTGTACTCCAAGTAGATCATTGTACTCCTATATATATGCCCATGAGGCTCAAGCAATACAACGATAATTCTATCAATCCCTCTCTCTCCCTTCTAACTTGGTATTAGCCTAATCACGATCCAAACCCTAGCCGCCGTCGCTTCCGCACCCGCGCGCCGCCCCTGGGGCGGTCGGCCTCCATGACCGCCGCCGGGGGCTGCGCCGCCCGTACCTAGGGTTCGTCCGCCGGTCGTGTCGACCGGCTACCCTAGAGAGTCTTTTCCCGATCCTTTGATCCGGGTTTTCTCTCTCCCGCCGGTAGCTTTGATCGGCGTCTATTTTTTTTTTTTTGGTTTTCTGATCCACT
>NC_041391.1:47727309-47729109 GCF_002162155.2 Triticum dicoccoides
TGATCCACTGGATCGATTTGCGTCGCCCACCGCCGCCGTCGACACCCCGCGCTTCTACTCCGACACCCGGCTACTTCACCGACCCGGCGGCCTCGCGCGACAGGCGGCCCCTCAAGGCCGTCGTCTGCGCGCCGGCCGTCAAGACCCTGCTCCGACCGGGACACCTGCATTGCCTACACCCGGCGGCCTCGCGCCATACGGCGGCCAATCATAGCCGCCGCTCGCGCGTTGGCCCGCCAATCGATCCACGCCACCCGCCTCCGCCGCGTCTGCACGGCGGCCCTGCGGGTTGCCTCGCCGCCCTCGTCCCCGGCTGCATCGGGCCGGCTGCGTTAGGCCCGTCGGCTGCCTTGAGCTCGGGCACCGCTGCTCCGTTGTTCGCTCAAGCCTCGGGCGTCGGCGCTGCTTTGGTTGCCCGGGTGTCGGTGCTGACGCGCTCGTTCGCTCGTCGTCCCACGCCGTCCATCATCGTTGGCTTCATCTCGGACTCCGCCGCCACCCCGTCTCCACCGAGTGGCGTCCACGACGTCGCGCGCGATCGGCATGATTACCCGCTCGCCGCCGCGATCTGCCTCAGCTACATCGCGCGACCGACCTGGCCCGTCGGTTACGCGCGCCTCCGCAGGTCCCAGAAGAGCGTCCCCGAGTTCAGCACGCCCCTCCGCCGATCGAGCAACGGGCTGGCACTACGTCGCCCCATCGGGCCGCAGCGCCGCCGCCCCGTGGTTCTCCTCGTGGTTGCATCGACTTGTGCGTCGCCGCTGCGTCGCCCTACGGGCCGTAGTGCCGCGACACGAGCTCCCAGCCATCGCCCCGAGGCCGTCCCCGCGGTTGCACCGACCCGTGCTCCGCCGCTGCATCGCCCCTTCGGGCCGTAGCGCCACGGCCCGCGGTCCCCGCCGCTGCCCCGAGGTCTTCCCGTCGTCGCCCCGACCTGCCCGCCGCCGCTGCATCGCCCCTTCGGGCCGTAGTGCCGCGGCCCGCGGTCCACTTCGCCATCCCCGCGCGTCGACCTCCCATGGTATGCGCCGCGTCGTCTTCCTTGGCGCAGGAACGCCACCGTTCGCGCCGGTCCTCGCCACGCTATCGGGTTCTTCGCCTACTTCGAGCACCGCCGCCGCACTCCTAACCTAGCCGCCGCCGTCGCCGTCAGGCCGCCGCCGCCGCTCTTCCTTGGCCGCCGCCGTTGCCCGTCCACCCTGTTCGTCTTCGTCCAAGCACAAGCCCATCGCCAGCGTCGTCGTCATCTACCCCGACCACTTCGTCTACTCCGACCACCGTTGGTGACATCAGCCCCGCGCTGATGGACGCCGCAATCGTCATCGAGTTCTTCTCTGCTGGCCCCTCTGACTTCTCCGACATGGCGTACAGCTCGTGCAGGTCCCTCGTCTACGCATGCCCGGTGCTGGCAACACCGATGCGTGCCTTCATCCACGACGTGTCCCCGGGCCTGGCAAGCCTGGTCGGTGCTTCGTCAACTTCGTCTTCATCCGTCTACGCATGCTCAGTGCTGGCAACACCGACGCGTGCCTTCATCTACGACGTGTCCCCGGGTTTGGCACACCCGACGCGACGCATCATCAACATCATTTTCTTCCCGGTGCACCACTACTTCGACACCACTGCGTTCATGCCTAACTCGGCGCCCCTTTGCGCCCGCGGCTCCACCGCAACTTCCTCGACACCGGCCAACGCGACTCGACATCGACCACGACATTCTTCACATGGCTACCTCGACCACGGCTCCACCACCCACACTCGCGGCTAGATCGACAATGACACAAAGGGCTACCGCCTTGC
>NC_041391.1:47729563-47732054 GCF_002162155.2 Triticum dicoccoides
CGTTGGCTTGCCTTCGGATTCTTCTCCAGTCTCACCATCCGCGTCGCTACGTTGTGATTGCGGGGGGATGTTGAGTATATTGGTTATTAGGAAAGATGAGATAGACTAGGATTTGTTCCTGCCTTTTCATGTACTCCAAGTAGATCATTGTACTCCTATATATATGCCCATGAGGCTCAAGCAATACAACGACAATTCCACCAATCCCTCTCTCTCCCTTCTAACAAGTATCCTCGGGGCTCCCGCAGAGAGAGCAGAGATGAGAGCCCGACCCATGCCGTTTCTTAATCTGATCAGCGGCAGGTAAACGACCCCTCATGGCCAGTCCATCTTTTTCTCGTGTTTCTCTTCATTGTTTTTCCCTGGCTCACGTAACACCCTCCAGTTGTTCGACGACCTGCCTGAAGAGCTCCGCCGGCACGTGTTGTCCCTTCTGCCTCCAGGTCATGCCATGCAGACCTACGTGCTCGACACCTAGTGGTGTGACCATTGGAGGTGCACCACTGACCTGCTCCTCTTCTTCGACGGGTTGAGTTTCATGAGCTGCCAGCATTTCAAATAGCTGGTCAAGCTCTTCATCCGGCTCCGAGGGAACTCATTTCTCGGCAAAGTTTGAGATCAGTGCATGTGTTGATGAGGAGGAGTGCACAAATGGATTTGAAAACTGCCGCAAAACGCGACTGGTATTTGGGGTATTTTCGGAATTGGTCCTTCTTCGAGGCACCATCTCGGGGCTGCCTTTTTGGAATGGGCACCAACGGGTCAAGCTGGCTTTTGCTTTGGGAGCAAAATTCGAAGTGCATGACGGGCGTTCGATCAAGTTTTGGTTTGATTCTTGGGCCGACGATCACCCTCTCTGGATGGACTACCAGGACCTATACGCCTTAGTAGTAGAACCGAACGCTACTGTAGCAGAGGTGCTCAGATCGTCTCCCCCGGTCATTCCTTTCCACCGTGAGCTGAGTGCTCCAGAACGGGTTAGTTGGGAATGACTGCTGTAGAAACTCGATCCGTTTGCCTTGTCTACAGGCCCGGAGTCGGTGTCTTGGCAAGTTAATCGATTGGGGCTGTTTTCGGTCAAGTCATTGTATGCAACCCTTACCAAGGAGCCATCCCTGGATATCGTGCGGCTTAGGGAATGCGCGTATTCCTCTAAAAGTAAAGGTGTTTTTGTGGCAAATTTTCCGCAACAAACTGCCCACTTTGGTCAACATAGCCAAATGCAATAGCCATCCGCTGGGTTCTGTGCGTTTGTGCGGCGCCGGAAGACGCCAAGCATGTATTTTTTCTCAATTTCCACCTTGCTCGTTTTGCCTAGAGTGTCGTGAGTCGTGACAGAGGTCGCTGGGGTCAGTTGGGATCCCTGGTCATGTGCCCATCTCCTTTCATGTCTTTCTTTTGTTCACGACAGTGTACGTCGCATGTTTTGGACCAGTGTTGGGAACTTGGGGCACTGCTCTGGGCTCTTTGGCAGATCAAAAATAAGCTTACTATTATTGAGGTATTTTCAAATGTACCCATTTCATGCAGCAGTGGAGCCCCTTGGGGAGGCGGCAGGACCTTGATTTGTTTCAGCAAGCTATGCTAGGATTTCGTCACATCTACAACTTGGCAAGGGAGCCTCAAATTGTTTCTTAGGGAAGGTGACGTCTTTTGGGTTGAGCCTACATGCTCTGTTTGGACGTTTTGGTCGTGTAATGGATTTCCTTTTTGGTCCGAGAACTTGGTGTGTCTTGTGTCTGGACCTTGTGGCTGTGTTGATCTATGTGTTCTAGTTCTGCCTATGTGAGGGCTTTATCAATTTAAAGCGGGACGCCTCTGGCGTCTTTGTTCTAAAAAAAGAAGGAGTGCACATACACAAACGGCGTCATGTTGATCGAGTATGCTCTCAGGTACCAAGCTAAAGATTTCCGAATCAGTGATGGTAACGTTGTGGAACCACCAACACTCGATGCGCCTCTCATCTCTCAGCATTTGAAGCACTGTTTTAAATAGCCCGCTATAGCTCTGCTATAGCACGCTATAGCGTTTACAAAAGGTCTTGCGCTAAGAGACTTTGGTCCAAACAAATGAACAAACATTTTAAATAGCGCGCTATAGCTTCGCTATAGCACGCTATAGCATTTGGAAGAGGTCTGCCGCTAAGATGCTTAGCGCGCTATTTAGAAACAGTATAACGAGGCTAGTTAGAAGCCTTCACAGCGATTTGAGTGTCTCAGCCGTCGGATCGCTGGAACATACGCTCCAGATCAATTCTGGTCGTCCCTGATCGCTAACGCGCTGCACGCCCCGTCTCGCGGGCCGCTGCTCCACAGAGCTAGCTGGGTTTTCTCTCAGTAATAGGGCCGCGTAAAGCCCACAACTTTTTATTTCGATGGTAACAGCCTAGGTCGTACGCCGCGTTCCAGCATCGCCCTCCCCAAACGAGAACAATTTCTCTGTTCCTTCCGCGCCGCCGCTCCTTCCTCCTCGATGCGCTGGCGTTCAACCG
>NC_041391.1:47732571-47760622 GCF_002162155.2 Triticum dicoccoides
TCTTCTTCACTATTTCTCAATTTCGTGCCCTGCAACGTTCGTCCATGGCGGCTGCAGCGGCCGTACGCGCCGTCGGCGTCCATCGCCGGCTGCCCTCCTCCTGCACCCTTTCTCCATGCCTTGCAACTGTACCGCGCGTCCCTTCCCATCCCGTAACCGAAGCTGAAACTGCGGCGTTAAAGGTCCACTGTCTACCTCCTGTGATAATGGTGATGTTGGTAATTAGTTTCAGGGGTGATGATGGTGATTAATTTGCCCTGGTGCGTTACCCCAATCTCCCATTCTGCTTCATATATTATTCCTTGCGCCATCTCTTCCTTCCTACCTTCAGTGTCTCTCTTGGCCATTCCTATTGCCTAGGTTTGTTCTTGCCGACTATCCATCTTCCTCCCTCTAATTTTCCTTCATGTTTTCGTATCTATGGAAGTGACTTCCTATTTCTTCCTTGCAGTTTTGCAATCCTCATTCCTTGGGATTTGTGTGTTGAAATTGCTTGAGGGTGTGTGCGTTACACCCAATTACAACCATGGCTTCTGGACATGTATCATGCTCACATATATTCTTACATACGGCTGTCTTTTGATCATCTAATATGTTTTCTTGATTACTGTGATTTTAGTTGTTACATAGGAATTTGTTTGATTTTCACTCCAACCGGCCACATCCATTTTGTTTGCTTCCTTTCCTTTTCTTTGTTTCAGATTTCATACAATCTGTCTATGACACGTAGTGGACCTAAGTAGAGTAAAAATGCCTAAACGTTTTGATTACAAGCCCATGGAAGCGATGTGTACCAGTTACATTGCCCTAGCGGACCAAGTGGAGTCCTGCCGCAATGTAGGCAGACAAGGATTAATGAACCGGTTACTATATACAATTCGATTGGAACCAAAAACAAATAGTGTTAATTCACCTCTACTTGTGCTACTTTACGAGATTTCTGTTTCCTTGATAATTGTGTTCTATACTGCCATACAAATCAGGAGATGAATTCTTCCCTCACTACTCTGTGTGACACACAAGGGAAAAGCCCGCATCAAATAAAGGGACCAATTTAAAATGGTTTGGCAAAGGGTCACCATCTGATCCCAATGGACAACCCCATTCATCGATACTCTTGAAGGTTTCACTAGATTACTGACCTCTACACAAATATTCTGCAACCTGTTTTTTCCTTTTAAATCTGACTTTGCACTCTTGCTGGTAATTTCAGATACTTACTGTGGTCGATCAAATCTTGGTTCACCGATGTTTTAGATGCCGACACTGTGATGCAGATTTCTGGTGGGAAGAATAAGCGGACAAGTAGGCTCATTAATTCCTCCAACAGGCCAGAAGCCTAAATTTGCCCTACTGTATATCCATGATCACGAGACTAACAAAGAAAGTGAAAATAGAATATGTGCTTTGTGTAATGATAACAGTTTAGAATTGCTAGGGACCGAATAAAGGACTAACCTGACCAGTGCATAGCCATTAGAATATTGGGTCCACAATCAGATGCGGATGTCCAATACAATTTACCTACGTCTGACGACATTGCTTTGCTAATTGTTGGTGTTTTTCGCAACTGATACATTCAAGAGAGATATTATCATGCATGACAAGCAGCGTGGCTTGCACTACATCTCCAACTTAAATCATTCCCTTATGCCCTTACAGTATTCAATATTATTCCCACATGGTGATCCTGAATTTCATTTGGCATTCAATACACTGATGCTCACCTATTACCTCCCAAGGCTCGCAAAATAATTAAAATGCTAGATTATTACGCATATTGCTGCCATTACAGGCCTGGCCAATACAACCCATACACATGATGTGGTAGGGCTACATCCCATCTATAGGTTCATTGTTACACATGCTTAGAACAGAACCGCCGTTTATTGTTCGAAAATAAATTGAGTTCAGATCTGGCCTGACATTGATTGTTCGAAAATAAATTGAGTTCAGATCTGGCCTGACATTGACAAAACGAAGCAAGATGAACTAACTGATGATATTAAAAGAGGTCAAGTTTTTGGACATGATGCATGATTTTGTTTTCTCTACAGAATTGTTTCTAAATCACATATAATCTTTGTTCATCAACACCTTCGTGGCTTCAACTTGCTGATTTCTCAGATTTTCAAGCACAAGGATTTCACTTTTTCAATTCCTCCTTCGTATCATCAGTCTCAAACCTATATGATTCAGTGAGTTTCCCTATCATGGCTATAGCTGCATCTTCCTCAGCATCCACATCGGTGTTCAACGGCCTGGTCAAGTCTGCCTGACATATTTTCTTTGTGCTAATAATAACGACTTTCATGCAACTATACTCGGCTCTTCTTCCATCAATCTTCTTAAGAATTTCATCTAAAATTACCTACGGAGAGACGCAAAAAATCCCCAAGTTATATGTATATTCGGGCTAGCCCGTACACATAATTGTGAAAGCAGAATCACCAAGACAGTTACAAATAATTTAATCATGTGAAATATGTTACCTCTTGCCACCGCAGCCATGGATCCATCTTGCTTCGTCTGACACTAACCCACACGCAGCTTACAGCAGGTCATTATAAAGAGCAAACCAAGACACAGTTTTATAGTATTAATTAAGTGCAAAGTAAAATGGTAACTGAATCATTAACTTCCCACTACCCACTCAACTAGCATTACAGTTCGGACAAATACAAATAATAAATTACAAACTTGTGCATTCATCTTTAATTAAAGGAAAAGACTGCCATTCCTACCCATATCCTGAACATATCATGAAGCAATGTTCAAAACAAACATAAATTTTCAAAAGCATCTCTGTTATTGCATCAACGATGGGCGGGCGCGGCAACGCGCGCCTTTATGGTCTAGTTTAAAACTATGATTTGAAGACCATAGACCTTTACCAGGTTTACCTAAAAAGCCTCACTCTGAATTTCTCGCGCTGCCCGGCATTTGGAAGACCTAAATATATGGCATTGCAACATTGGTGCACGCATGATATTTTCCAAATCACTTTAGTGTTTGCGCATCACCGAATTTTGTATCTTCACTTTGAAGTTCCTCATTCAGATTTCTGCGCCAGGTCTTATCTCGCTGCAATTTGATGATTTTACATCGAAAGAAAAGTACAATGCCAAATAAGTCGCTGACACAACACCAAAAATGGTACTGCCCGAAAGATAAAACATAACCTAAACAGCAACAAAAACGAACTAATGATTCATTGCACAAGGGTGAACCACTTAGACATAATACTAGCTAGAAACCCAAGAAAGAACAAGCAGGGGCCACCGGCATGCATGAAAGCATTTGCCATACACCGAAGGAGTTACAACATCTCAGAGGAACGACCATGAAAGTAGAAGCGTAAGCCCTCCATATTGGCATCAACCACCAACCCAAAGTAAAGCCACTTGCACAAGCATGGGTGCAGAACGAAGAAGGACGTAAAATCATGTTGAGCATTGCTCCAGCGCAGGGGTGAATACGACCATAGGCATGTCACACAGCCCACCAAGCACTCGCGCCATCATGTACAAGATCTAGCCATCCAGAGAAGGGGAATGATGATCTAGAGGGCGGAGATCAACCTAGTGGTATGGAGCAGAAGCCAATGTTCGGTAAGAAGACTGTGCATGTCCAAAATAACAACCGGCCCCAGCCAACTCCAGAAGGACGAGGTAACTGGAGGAGGGCATGCCAGATCACAACTGAGGGGTAGGAGGAGTGCCAGCTCCGATGGTGGGAGCCTGGACATGGCCGAGGATGACCAAGAAGGGGTGTGGAGCACCGTACACTATGATGAGGCGACCGACTAGTAGCGACCGTGGTTGACCAGTGGGTGATGGAGCTTCATATCCAATGGCAGGCATGCCGGATCAGGCCAAGAAATGACCAAATCTTTAGTTGAAGAACCACACAGACCGAGGCATATAGCCTGCGGTGGCCTGGGATGGGACGACCAAGGAAAGCCGGACTGTCACACAACTAGGGGAAGGATATGGTGAACATCATACCATGACGAAGTCGACCACCAGCCGCCAGCAAAGGAGGGGATGATAATTAGTTGTTGGATTATAATTAACAGAACATGTACAAGAAAAAATGGATCATAATTAGAGTTATATGTGTGCTTCACTTGACAATACCGATAAGGTACTATTAACACAAGAGTTTGTTTCTTGATTTCCATATGGATTTTGAACAATATTATAATGAAATCATGTTCAAAGAGTGAAGACTTGAGGAGGCAAAGTAGCTGAAATAGAAATGCTAACATTTTGTTTTTCTCGTTCACCGGTAACCCGCACCAGTTTGAACAGCACCAGTTTGAACAACGGAGTAAAGTATAAATACTCAACATAGACAACTTTTTGGTGTTAGCTCAAGCTTTGAAGGCGAACTAGCTGGCGCAATTTAAAATGCGTGTCCTAGCTCAATGGCACTGAACATATGCAAAAAAAAAAGTGCTCCACCGATTCACTTGCATTAACAATACTTTTGCCTTATAAATAAGGCTACAACTTCACCAGAGTAGATATCACGTTACGTTGTTTCACTTTGTTCCAGCTTGTTGGTAGCAGCTAGCTTACTACTCCCATTCACATAAAACAATGGAATTGTTTTGCAACAAAAGAACAAGGGAGTTGAAAAATCATGTGGGGATAGGAGGCGTCAGTAACATGCGCAAGATCAAGCAACTCTGGCCCCTTCACCATTCTTGCAATTGACCTTGCCGGCAATGATGCATGTGACAGTGCCTCTAGTTGGCAACTCGCCAGCAGTGACTCGGTACGCTACATGTTCAATCTGCTCATTCACGATGGAGTTTGTCGGACTCTGCGAATCCGGCTGAGCCACCAATTAGTTGTGTCTCTTGCAGTATAAGAGAAACACGCTGTCGAATGCCAGCTGTGGCCCACGGCATGGCCAGGCCTGATGGTTGTGTGTACGATAAATATTGATAAACTTAAAATTGATACAGTGTTTGTTTCGATTGGCTTGGCAAGGATGTATAATTTGGCTTTGCAAGAATGCAGCACAAAATAATTTGGCTTGGAAAGGCTGTACGTGGTACAAAGTAAAAGTAAGGAAAGTAATCCAATGGTTGGTTGTTCTCCAGCTTCAAGAATGATATAGAGTTTGATTCGATTCTCGTTAGTGTGCGCCAAACTTTGGGATCGTAGGGTTGAGGGGTTGTGGGTTTGAATATTGACAAAACTGATATACCTTTCACAAATGAGATGTGGTCTAGCGTAAAGGAAAATGACTAGAAAGACAATAGCGTGCCAACTTGGCGTCCAATAATGCAATTATCAATAGTTTTGCCATGGTTGATTATGGACACCAAATGTAAGTATCCTAACTGTCTCTCAAAATGTTTACTCTGTTGCTGCAACATATCTTATTTGCAAGTACTATAATGTTTTTTTTTGACAACTACTATAAAGTTGAATGTAGAAGAGTTGTTTTCTGTTGTTGGAAGAGTGTGTGTAGTGATTTAGGACGTCTATAGCCAGCAAACGTTTGCTGGGATGGGTTGCATTTTTGAACATTTTTGCTGGCACTTTCTTCATAACAACATAATAGTTCTTCGGAGGAAGGTATTTTCTTCTATCCCAGTTGTCAGCAAAATGCGTTTGTTTGCCATCCCCTACCAGGGAATGTCAGCCAAATAACATTTTCGATGATTTATAATAGCTCCTTTTTCCAAAGAGACCAAAGAAACAAAAATAAATTCCCACAAACAAAAGAAACGTAAAAAAAAAATTATCTCGATTTCTATGGTTATTGCCGTTTTAGGGCCTGTTCGGACTCCCTCCCGCTCTCCAACTCCGCTCCGGAGCGGAGCAACATGCAGTGTTAATTTGAGGAGCTGCTAATATGGTACTCCACCCGCTCCGCTCCTGAATGGAGGAGTGGAGGGCTACTGAACACAGCCTTAGTCTTTAGTCCAATGTCATAACAATGTTGTTTGCAAAATGGCTGTTCTTCTAAAGCGTCATACGTATAACCCGAATTTCCTTGATTCCGGTTAAGTGATTTATACTCGTGAAGTACAAAGGTGAGAAAACTATGGGAAAATTTATTACTACGCAATAAATGCTATCTAATTTTTGTAATTAGATATGAATATAGGTAGTGCTCAAAAGATAAGAAAGATCAGCCATTTTGAATACGGGGAATAAATAAATGGATACCGCATATATGGAAAAGAAGCTCACATTTATTACATGATAAATACCAATAAAATACAAAAAATTAAGTACAAAGATAGAGATAGAAACAAGATACATCAACCGACTATAACATCACAAACCAGTAGGAAGGAGATAGAACAATCGGCGAAGCTCCACGAACGAGACTGCCATTTGCGGTGGATACCAGAAGATGCATCCCATCTAGGTACGCGGATACCCGAGATCTTCGTCCATTTCGACATCCTCCTTCCCTTCTACGGCATCGATTTTCTGCCTAAACGCTCTGAAATTGAAATCCCCATACCAAGTATGTGCCGTGGTAGATGGATTTTGGGGACGGTTTTTGTTGGTGGTTTGGGCGGCGATCTGACCGTCGCTGCGTGGGAACTGACGGCTAGGATTCGACGTGGGAGCCCATCTCAAATCGCGGGTGGGGCTACTAGTAGTAGTACAACGTGCTTGCTCCCCTCTAGTGTCTTCCTCACGAGTCACCCGTGAAGCAAACCGTCCGCCCCCGGATTCACCCCGTGACGCCGGCGCCGTCGGAACCACTCCTCCGCCGTCCATCGGACCGGCGGTTCCCCTAGATCTCCCGTCGTCTGACACAGATCTCGGCCGATCTCCATCCCCGTCGGCAGGGCCGTCGCTTCACGGTGGGCGTTACTAAGCCCGAAATCACTTCTTGGTTTCTATTTCTAGTTCACGAGTGTCGGACCATCCGACGACGGTGATCTGAGATCTTTTCGTTATAATTTGTTAGGAAGCTTAATTAGGTAGGCGTAGTAGACGGTGATCTTCATCCTAGTGTGCTACCAAGCTGGAATTTTGCTTCCGAATTTCTGATTCATCGATGTTTGCTCACCCTTTTCCAGCAGGAACAGGGCACTCTGTCTTGACTGAAGCACCTGTGCTATCTTTGGCAATAAAGGGGTCACAAAAATCTCCCAGCTGATCTTCCCTGGTGGTGCCGCAACGACGATGAGGACACATGAGCGTGCTGCGAACTTGGCCCTTGCTGGTATGTTCATTTGTTGACAATCCAGTTATCAACCTGCCTGTCGCCTGATTTGCTAGTTCGTTTGTAGTCCTCATTCATGTGTTTGATGACATTGTGCAGCTTTGAGCTTGGCGCCGCTGGTGATCAACGTGAACCCGAACCTGAATGTGATACTCACAGCGTGTCTTACTGTCTATGTGGGCTGTTACCGCTCAGTCAAGGCGACTCCACCCTCTGTGAGCAACATTTCCCTCTATCTATTATGTCAATGCTATAAGTTGTTAACCTAGGCTGACACTAAATTCTTGCATATGGCTCTGCTCAACTTATTACTAACTCTTTCCGTTTCTTCTTATGCAGGAGACGATGTCCAAGGAGCACGCGATGCGGTACCCTTTGGTGGGGAGTGCTATGCTTCTGTCTCTGTTCCTGCTGTTCAAGTTCCTCTCCAAGGACCTGGTCAATGCTGTTCTCACCGCCTACTTTTTCGTTCTTGGCATCGCCGCTCTCTGGTAATAACAACGTTTCTCCCAAGGGTTTTTCCACAGATGTAAATACTTAGAAGTGTAAATGTGAACTTACAAACATTTGTGTTGCCCTGCTTGATTATCCAGCGCAACGCTGCTTCCTTCCATAAAGCGTTTTCTCCCAGAAGGGTGGAATGATAATGCCATCGTTTGGCGTGCTCCGTATTTCCACTGTATGAACCCCGCCTTCATTTTGTTTGCTGCTCACTTGCTTTATGCTCTACATCCTGAAGCTCATGCCAGATTATACTGCAAAATTCCTATTACTAGTTTGATATACTCACGGACTTTATATTCTGTTTCATCTCTAGTACTCCCTCTGTAAACTAATATAAGAGCGTTTAGATCACTATTTTAGTGATCTAAACGCTCTTATATTAGTTTACGGAGGGAGTATTTCTAAGTTGCTATATATACACTGTCAAGTCGTAATGTGCTAACCAAGAGTCCAAATACCCAACTATTGATTTGTCATAACTTGAACAGGCTTCAATAAAATTCAGCACTGCTGCCTTTGTACACCAGTAGTTCATTTTAGGGGGGAACTGGCAAACTGTCTGTACTGTATTCTGGCAACATGAGATTGCTCAGTTGCTCTGCAAAAAACTGGGGTAATTTACTGGCATGTAAACATATGTTTTTGTGACAATGTTTCAATTGATATGGCGTGTCATTTTTCTTGGTGTACTGGATTATGGTTAAATTTGCCAAGATTTGCGATGCTTTTGTTGCTTTTTTGCAATAATATGAGTTTTACCTGGAGTTATCATTAACTTCAGCCTTACCATCTGAAAAACACAAACAATTGCGACTTCTTGATGGTACTACAAGTTTAGAATTTTATCATGCTATTCCCCTTTATAAGCTTGACTCTTCAGTCTTGATGATGATTTATGCCCATTAGCTTCATATTTCAGCGCTCTCGGTGGAGTTTACCAAGTCTCAAGTTGTTGCTTCAATCCCAGGATTTTTCTTCTGTGTATGGTATGCCATGAAGAAGCATTGGCTAGCCAACAATGTTTTGGGAGTTGCATTCTGTATTCAGGTCTGTTATTACTGCTAGAGCTTAAGGTTAATATGCATTGCTAGAATAATTATGGGCTGAAGTCTTCATAAACATGATATGTTTTCCTCCCTGTTTTTATCTTGCAGGGTATTGAGATGCTATCACTAGGATCATTCAAAACTGGCGGTATTCTCTTGGTATGAGTTCACTCAAAGTTTGTAAAGAGTTGAAACTTATACATTCCTATTTTCTGCCATTCTTGCAAACCTCTTTCATTATTTCAGCGAACTACATATTTTCTCTTTCTCACATCTTTGCTATCATAATCCTTACTTTGTGGAGCATGACATATATGTACTCCCTCCGATCCATATTAGTTGTCGCTCAAACGGATGTAGCTAGCACTGAAATATGTCTAGATACATCCATTTGAGCAACAAGTAATATGGATCAGAGGGAGCACAATAAATACAATTCAACTAAATTAGCATGACATGTATGTAGGATAGATATGATTTGAAGTGGCTGATATTCTAGAATTTTAGCTAGCCTTTCTTTTGGCTATGGAAAGAGCAGTCTGGCCGTCTTTCTAGGAAAGCAATGTTATGCAGTGCTTGCTGACTGTATTCGCGATCTGCAGTTTGCATCTCTAGTGATTGGACTTATCATCATATTGCGTCCCTCTTCTCTTTATACAATTATTAACAAATGTTCTAGTAACTCACTAAATGCATAGCAGATAGTTTTCTTGTCCTTGTTTTCATGATTTTCTTGATTTCAGTTCCGTACTTAAGCAAAATCGGTTCCCACTGTTGGTATGGTATTGGAAAGCTAACTATCCACGATTGCCTTTTCTAGTATGTAGTCTGCGCTGTACACATCATCTGGCAAGTAGTATTGAACTGTGATCCTATCCTACTATCTCGTGAATTGGGTAATTTCGAAAGTTCAACTTGTTTACTACCTTACTGATATCCACAGCTTTTCCAATTTTTGCTTGTGCATGCCTTATAAAAATGTTAGCTTCAGTCATTTCATCAGTCCTGTTGCTGCAGTGCCATATACTGTCACTGAATCCTTCTCTTATTATTTCTTAGTATTGTTTTGTAATGGCTGCTCAATTCCTCATCAATTTCAGGCTGGACTTTTTTTCTATGACATCTTCTGGGTTTTCTTCACTCCAGTTATGGTCAGTGTTGCTAAATCATTTGATGCCCCAATAAAGGTTTGTGTTTTCACTCAGTGTATTCAATCTTCTTTTATCTCTGACATTGTTCCATTTTATTACAAATACTTTAGTTCATCTGTTTTTTCCTCCTTCTATTTGTAGCTTCTATTTCCCACTGCAGATGCTGCACGTCCATTCTCTATGCTTGGCCTTGGTGATATCGTAATACCAGGTTAGTGATAAACATGTTGACCAGTTTTGTCTCATATTGTAGTGATACTTGAGTGATGCTGGATTTGCTTTTCTGGTTTGTGGTTTAATAGTAATGCCTGCCACATTATGAGTGACAACTATGTTCTACTGATCCATGGTGAGCTGCTAGTCTAACTGCTATAACAACAGGGTTGTTGTTGATGTAAGGGATGTTTTATTTTATTGTTGTGGATAGGAGATTCTGTATTTTTCTTGAAAACAGGAAAGCAACAATTACCTGTTCAGACTTTGGTGACATGCTAGGCTGTTGTAGTTCCACCACATGACCGGTTCCATGTTCACTGCAATTAGCAGTTACAAAAAAACTAATTTTTCATCATCTTAGTGCATTCACTCCTGTGTCATTCGTTGCCAATACTACCAATATATGCTCCAGGCATGATATCAGGATTGTAGGTATGCAGTAACAGCAGAAAGTAATTATGATTGGACTACGACCAGTTTCATGAAAAAAATGTCAGAATTAGCTTGAAACTACTATATACTGTATAATGACCATGTACACTGTCTTTCAGTTACAAACTTACAATGGATGCTTGATTTTTGTTGACCCCAATAACTAGATTAAATCAAATTTGGTTGGTTAAAATGCTTTGTTGAAATGATGCATTAGAATCATACATGTTCAGTATAACCAAAACAGGAAGAGGTTTTTGATGCGACAAATCAAATATTTTCCCTAAGCAGTTCTCTTCTCTATTTTTCAATACTGAAAACGCATGCAGAGCTCCCATGTACATCCATATATTTATATAATTCTGATTGCAGGCATCTTTGTCGCGCTCGCCCTGCGATTCGACGTCTCGCGAGGGATCAAGAGCCGCGGTTACTTCAACAGCGCGTTTCTGGGATACACAGCGGGTTTAACAGTAACAATAGTTGTGATGAACTGGTTCCGAGCCGCGCAGGTCAGTTCTATTTCTATTAATATATCTTCTGATCTTGTCGTTCTCTATATCCCCTAGTCTCTGGAATATTATTACCTATTTTGTTTCCTCTTCCTTCTATTTCTGATGGTATGCAGCCTGCTCTGTTATACATCGTTCCTGGCGTGATTGGTTTCATCGCTGCGCACTGTCTATGGAACGGAGAAGTAAAGCCGGTAATTACGCTTGTTCACCTCTGATCAGATATTATTTTTTTCGTTTCCTCATGTCCCATGTTCTTCTTTGTTTCAGCTTGTTTCTGATCATATCATAGCTATAATTCACTGTCAAAACTGCGAGGCTTGTCTGTCTCTGACTGTTTTACATTGCCAGCTGCTGGAGTTCACCGAGGCGCAGGCTGATGATAAGGAAGGTGGAGATCCCGATCATGAGAGCAAAAAGGCGGACTAGCGCTCGATCTAGCAGCGCTCAGGTCTTTTTAGTTAGGGGAAGACAGCCAAAGGAGGAGTTTCAATAGACCGGATGATCTCAAGAACTGAGAAATCCATTCACATCATAGAACCTCTTTTTTTAAGAAAATTGATGTCTGTTTGGTTGTAGAACATGGTAAATGAGACCTTAGTTGCTATGGGACTTGCAACAGCATCCAGTTCAGTGACATGGACATGAGTACATGGTTTTACCTGCTGCCTTCCAGCTTTCTGTTTTCTCACACCGACTTGTTCGTGATGGTGGCATCAAGGAATTGTATGGACCTTATTATAGCATTATATTCGGTGACATTTTCTAGATTCCAGTTGGATCATCATTAGTAAACTTGGGCTGTATCAAGGGCAGATTTGTCTGCCAAAGCATGTCGTGCTGTGAAGCGAATCTGACTCGTGAACGGTTCACTGCCAAAGTCGCTGGCATTTCTGCCTTTCCCGCGCGTGCTTTTGGTCGATCTTACCGAACCAGATGAGAGCAAGCATAGCGTGGATGAAAAGAACGGAGGGCAAAGTTGTCCAAAGTAGAATGACAGGTGGGCCCAGACCTAAAAATAGAGAGTTGGATTTGACATGCTTATGACATGCCATTTAAAGGCAAAGAAAAGTGTGCCATTCGATAAAAGTCACGTCAAATGTGTGTCGTTTTCTCAAACTCTAAAAAATGAACGTATGGGTTTGCAAATATTCTATAAACTCTCCCGTGAGCAACTAACAAACGAGTACTCCTTGTGTGGCTCATGCAAGGGTTATTTTGGGTGGGCAGAGCATGCTCTCAGCCGCCACCACCATGTGTCGCATACTGAGCGTTCCCTCGGGATATTATTATTATTTTTCTATATGTTTTTTTAATTTAAATGATTTTTTTCAGGTTTTTTGCTGGTTTTCCCTAGCTTTTGGACCCAATAAAAATTTCAAAGAAACAAATTTTGCACGAAATACATTTTTTTTCCTTTTGTGAGAGGCACATATTTGCTTCTTGTGGATGCACAGATTTGCTTCCGCGAGGCGCACCATTGTGGTTCTCGGAAAGGGAAAAAAGTGTTTTTCTACTTCCGTAAGAGGCATAGATTGGATTCTCGTGAAGACACATATTTACTTTCGCGAGAAGATCATGTCAAAAGGAAAAAGAAAAAAATTTCTTATTGCTTCCACAAGAGGCACAAATTTGCTTCTAGTGGAATCACATGTTTGCTTCTGCGAGAGGCACAAAAAAGAAAGAAAAAACATGTTTTTTTTTTGCTTCCGTGATAAGCACATATTTATATGCGTGGAGACACATATTTGCTTCCGCGAGCAGATCCTCTTCGAAAATGGAAAATAACTGGGGAAAACCATGCTCTCAGCTCGGTTTTTTCGTGAAAAAAACTTCACCAAAACCTATTAACGAGGATCTACTTTCGTATATCTCGACGCGAGAAATTCAATAGCAAAAACGGATAGGGATTTGATCATACGGTTTAAGAGATAAAACATTTTAAATAATTGAATCTATAGAAAAGGGAAAACACCCATGTTGTGCCACTTGTCGGAACCTTGAAAGATGAAGTGACCTTTGCAAGGGGTACTTCTTAATTAGTGATTTCGACTGTCACTATACCCACTGGTGGACCTATAGTAAGGCCGAATGAGCCATGGCCAGCCCAGTCCATGAAATTATGTACATTATACTACATCTACTCGTGAGCCTTGAAACAATAGCCCACAAGATATTTTCTTATGGTTAGCCCACGACTACATGTACTCATCCGCTACTTCAAACTCAACAACTAAAAACAAACACTCTGTACTGTATTGTACTTCCTCCGTTCGGAATTACTTGTCTTGGAAATGGATGTATCTAAAACTAAAATACGTCTAGATATATTCATTTTCGTGACAACTAATTCCAAACGGAGGGAGTACGAAATATGCTCTGCAACCTTCCACTGTTGGTTCATTATGTCATCATGAGATCCTCGCTGTCTTCCACCCTAGCATCGGCTGGAAGAACGGTCATCATCTTTAGGTTGCGAAAAGAGTTGGTCATGCATGCTCTCCCATATCCACACCACTCCAGGGGCCACCCATGGGCCGGCAAAATAGGTGACCACCCAGTACAAACCAGAAGAACAATCGTCGCCTTGGGGTTCACCACCCTGAATGGTGATAATGATGCAAGCACTATACCGTAGCCACACCGCTTCTAGGACTGGCCCATAGGAGGATCGAACAGGACGACCACCCTGGGCTCTGAGATGAGGTGGGCCTCAATTATACTACTAAATAAGAATAATAACTACTATAATCCCTCTTGTTCCTCAAAAAAAAACTATAATCCCTCCTGTCCTTTTTTACTCGCATGTAAGATTTGTCTGAAGATAAACTTCGTAAAGTTTGACCAACTTTATAGAAAAAATGGCAACATTCACAACACGAATCCAATATTATTAGATGTGTCACAAATTTAATTTTCATACTCCCTTCATTCCCTTATACAAGACCACTATGAAAAATACATTTTGCATCTATACAAGGCTACTAACAGTAATCGAGGTAAGAATTAACGATGTTTTCTCGTAATAGCAACTTGTCTAACACTTGCATGCATGTGGTCATAATTACACTGTGCTACTTTCTTCTCATTCCTTCCTTACATGCATGCGAGCGTATTAATGATCCCGATTAACAAGAAGAAAAGTTAGATTACAAAGCAATCATTAAATTTTACCTTGGTACCTGTAATATGTGTTTGTGGCCTTGTATAAGGGAATGGAGGGAGTATTATATAACTTTGGTATTGTTGATGTTTTCATATAATTATGGTCAAACTTTAAGAAGTTTGAGTTCAGACAAATCTTATATGGGGAGTAAAATGGACGGAAAGGAGTACTCCATATAAGATTATTGAATACATGAAAAAAGGCCAAATTTGCATGAGAAGTGCAGACTACAGGCCAAATAGCGTGTACAATATGAACAAACCAATATGCTCGGTGGTGGTGAGTTTAGTCAGACTGCTAGTCTCTCTACACTCGCAAGTTTTAACCGTGTTAACTAGATTTCTATGTTGAATTTTGTGCACAACCTTTTAATTTAAAAATTGGCAGGAGGTCTTGTACACACCAAATCAAATCAAGCACGTTCCAAATGACCATATCAAATAACCAAATCGTATGTTTGAAAACACATCTGTCAATGGTTCAATTTATACTGTAGAAGATTCCACCAATATGTTTACCTAATAATAACTAGAAACCATTATTATGATATTAATTAGAGTGCACGCTTTAAAGATCTCTAACAAGATATTTAATACGGAGTAACATTAAAATATATATAATACACACACAAACACACAAGTTTATATATGTATACACAATATAACTTATGCATTTGTCTAAACTTAATTCAAGGAGATATTCTACAGCACAAAATTTAAATTTAGTAGACAAACGTTTTCCAGTAATATATACTATAGCTATACACCAAATGATGCCAAATTTCTCCCTTTTGTCCATCTTATATGCGACTGTAGGTTGACTATATAAAATACTCTTATTTATTCATTACAATGTTCTTTCTTGTATTTTTGGTGATAAATAATAAATAAATTGTTATGTGATTAACTATGCCAGCTAAGTGCTAAGAAATATACTCATCATACGACTACTGTATTAGAAAAACAAATTTAAAGAGGTATAAAAGTTTAGTATAAAAATATGTCATAAATAGTTTTCTTCCTCGTGTGTTTGACAGAGTTGAATGTCCTCGCAAGTAATTTCTCCTCCTCTGTCATGTGTTTGTGAGATCTCAAGTATCTCAAGTAACGCATGGCTAATTATTTGTCTATATTTTTTTAATTTACAGGAAGATGTGGACGTTGAGAATGAGCAAAAATATTTTTAGGAATCATTCACCGATAACTTGAGCCAAGTTCATTCAAACATATTGTAATAGTATGGAATAAATGTTGGGGAACGTAGTAGTTTCAAAAAATTTCCTACGCACACGCAAGATCATGGTGATGATATAGCAACGAGAGGGGAGAGTGTTCGTCCACGTACCCTCGTAGACCGTAAGCGGAAGCGTTAGCACAACGCGGTTGATGTAGTCGTACGTCTTCACGATCCGACCGATCCAAGCACCGAACGTACGGGGCCTCCGAGTTCAGCACATGTTCAGCTCGATGACGATCTCCGGCCCTCCGATCCAGCAAAGGCTCCGGAGATGAGTTCCGTCAGCACGACGGCGTGGTGACGATGATGATGTTCTACCGGCGCAGGGCTTCGCCTAAACTCCGCGACGATCTGACCGAGGTGGAATATGGTGGAAGGGGGCACCGCACACGGCTAAGGAACGATCCGTAGATCAACTTGTGTGTCTTTGGGGTGCCCCCCCCCCGTCCCCGTATATAAAGGAGCCAGGGGGAGGAGGCGGCCGGCCTAGAGGGTGCGCCAACGGGGGGAGTCCTACTCCCACCGGGAGTAGGACTCCCTCTTTCCAAGTAGGAGTAGGAGAAGGGGGGAAAGAGGAGGAAGAGGGGAAGGAAAGGGGGGGCGCCGCCCCCCTTCCCTTGTCCTATTCGGACTAGGAGGGGGAGGGGCGCGCGGCCCCCTCCTGGCTCCTTCCCTCTTCTCCCTCGTGGCCCATGTAGGCCCATTAACCCCCGGGGGGGTTCCGGTAACCTCCCGGTACTCCGGTAAAATGCCGATTTCACCCGGAACTATTCTGATGTCCAAACATAGGCTTCCAATATATCAATCTTTAGGTCTCGACCATTCGAGACTCCTCGTCATGTCCGTGATCACATCCGGGACTCCGAACATATTTCGGTACATCAAAACTTATAAACTCATAATAAAACTATCATCGAAACGTTAAGCGTGCGGACCCTACGGGTTCGAGAACTATGTAGACATGACCTAAAACCATTCTCGGTCAATAACCAATAGCGGGACCTGGATGCCCATATTGGTTCCTACATATTCTACGAAGATCTTTATCGGTCAAACCCCATAACAACATACGTTGTTCCCTTTGTCATCGGTATGTTACTTGCCCGAGATTTGATCGTCGGTATCCAATACCTAGTTCAATCTCGTTACCGGCAAGTCTCTTTACTCGTTCTGTAATACGTCATCTCATAACTAACTCATTAGTTATAATGCTTGCAAGGCTTAAGTGATGAGTATTACCGAGAGGGCCCAGAGATACCTCTCCGACAATCGGAGTGACAAAACCTAATCTCGAAATACGCCAACTCAACATGTACCTTCGGAGACACCTGTAGTACTCCTTTATAATCACCCAGTTACGTTGTGACG
Source organism: Triticum dicoccoides (assembly GCF_002162155.2). NCBI lineage: Eukaryota > Viridiplantae > Streptophyta > Magnoliopsida > Poales > Poaceae > Triticum > Triticum dicoccoides. The sequence goes on from NC_041391.1 coordinate 47,749,412, forward strand.
TTTGGTAGTACCCAAAGTGTTCCTCCGGTAAACGGGAGTTGCATAATTCTCATAGTTACAGGAACATGTATAAGTCATGAAGAAAGCAATAGAAGAATACTAAACGATCATGTGCTAAGCTAACGGGATGGGTCATGTCAATCACATCATTCTCCTAATTATGTGATCCCATTAATCAAATGACAACACATGTCTATGGTTAGGAAACATAACCATCTTTGATTAATGAGCTAGTCAAGTAGAGGCATACTAGTGACTATATGTTTGTCTATGTATTCACACATGTATCATGTTTCCAGTTAATACAATTCTAGCATGAATAATAAACATTTATCATGATATGAGGAAATAAATAATAACTTTATTATTCCCTTTAGGGCATATTTCCTTCAGTCTCCCACTTGCACTAGAGTCAATAATCTAGATTACATAGTAATGATTCTAACACCCATGGATTCTTGGTGCTGATCATGTTTTGCTCGTGAGAGAGGCTTAGTCAACGGGTCTGCAACATTCAGATCCGTATGTATCTTGCAAATCTCTATGTCTCCCACTTGGACTTGGTCCCGAATGGAATTGAAGCGTCTCTTGATGTGCTTGGTCCTCTTGTGAAATCTGGATTCCTTTGCCAAGGCAATTGCACCGGTATTATCACAGAAGATCTTCATTGGTCCCGATGCACTAGGTATGACACCTAGATCGGAAATGAACTCCTTCATCCAGACTCCTTCATTCGCTGCTTCAGAAGCAGCTATGTACTCCGCTTCACATGTAGATCCCGCCACGACGCTTTGTTTAGAACTGCACCAACTTACAGCTCCACCGTTTAATATAAACACGTATCCGGTTTGCGATTTAGAATCGTCCGGATCAGTGTCAAAGCTTGCATCGACGTAACCTTTTACGACTAGCTCTTTGTCACCTCCATATACGAGAAACATATCCTTAGTCCTTTTCAGGTATTTCAGGATGTTCTTGACCGCTGTCCAGTGATCCACTCCTGGATTACTTTGGTACCTTCCTGCCAAGCTTATTGCTAAGCATACGTCAGGTCTGGTACACAGCATTGCATACATGATAGAGCCTATGGCTGAAGCATAGGGAACATCTTTCATTTTCTCTCTATCTTCTGCTGTGGTCAGGCATTGAGTTTGACTCAACTTCACACCTTGTAGCACAGGCAAGAATCCTTTCTTTGCCTGATCCATTTTGAACTTTTTCAAAATTTTGTCAAGGTAAGTGCTTAGTGAAAGTCCAATTAAGCGTCTTGATCTATCTCTATAGATCTTGATGCCCAATATATAAGTAGCTTCACCGAGGTCTTTCATTGAAAAACTTTTATTCAAGTATCCCTTTATGCTATCCAGAAATTCTATATTATTTCCAATTAACAATATGTCATCTACATATAAAACTAGAAATGCTACAGAGCTCCCACTCACTTTTTTGTAAATACAGGCTTCTCCAAAAGTCTGTATAAAACCATATGCTTTGATCACACTATCAAAGCGTTTATTCCAACTCCGAGATGCTTGCACCAGTCCATAAATGGAACGCTGGAGCTTGCGCACTTTGTTAGCACCTTTTGGATCAACAAAACCTTCCGGCTGCATCATATACAACTCTTCTTCTAGAAATCCATTCAAGAATGCAGTCTTGATATCCATTTGCCAAATTTCATAATCATGAAATGCAGCAATGGCTAACATGATTCGGACAGATTTAAGCATCGCTACGGGTGAGAAAGTCTCATCGTAGTCAACCCCTTGAACTTGTCGAAAACCTTTCGCCACAAGTCGAGCTTTATAGACAGTTACATTACCATCAGCGTCAGTCTTCTTCTTAAAAATCCATTTATTCTCAATAGCTTGCCGATCATCGGGCAAGTCAACCAAAGTCCATACTTTGTTTTCATACATGGATCCCATCTCAGATTTCATGGCCTCTAGCCATTTTGCGGAATCTGGGCTCATCATCGCTTCCTCATAGTTCGTAGGTTCATCATGGTCAAGTAACATGACTTCCAGAATAGGATTACCGTACCACTCTGGTGCGGATCTTACTCTGGTAGACCTATGAGGTTCTGTAGAAACTTGATCTGAAGTTTCATGATCAATATCATTAGCTTCCTCACTGATTGGTGTAGTTGTCACAGGAACCGGTTCTTGTGATGAACTACTTTCTAATAAGGGAGTAGATACAGTTATCTCATCAAGTTCTACTTTCCTCCCACTCACTTCTTTCGAGAGAAACTCCTTCTCTAGAAATGATCCGAATTTAGCAACGAAAATCTTGCCCTCAGATCTGTGATAAAAGGTGTACCCAATAGTCTCCTTTGGGTATCCTATGAAGACACATTTCTCCGATTTGGGTTCGAGCTTATATGGTTGAAGTTTCTTCACATAAGCATCGCAGCCCCAAACTTTAAGAAACGACAACTTTGGTTTCTTGCCAAACCACAGTTCATAAGGCGTCATCTCAACGGATTTTGATGGTGCCCTATTTAACGTGAATGCGGCCGTCTCTAAAGCATAACCCCAAAACGATAGCGGTAAATCAGTAAGAGACATCATAGATCGTACCATATCAAGTAAAGTACGATTACGATGTTCGGACACACCATTTCGTTGTGGTGTTCTAGGTGGCGTGAGTTGCGAGACTATCCCGCATTGTTTCAAGTGTAGACCAAACTCGTAACTCAAATATTCTCCTCCACGATCAGATCGTAGAAACTTTATTTTCTTGTTACGATGATTTTCCACTTCACTCTGAAATTCTTTGAACTTTTCAAATGTTTCAGACTTGTGTTTCATTAAGTAGATATACCCATATCTGCTTAGATCATCTGTGAAGGTGAGAAAATAACGATATCCGCCACGAGCCTCAACATTCATTGGACCACATACATCTATATGTATGATTTCCAACAAATCTGTTGCTCTCTCCATAGTACCGGAGAACGGCGTTTTAGTCATCTTGCCCATAAGGCACGGTTCGCAAGTACCAAGTGATTCATAATCAAGTGATTCCAAAAGCCCATCAGTATGGAGTTTCTTCATGCGCTTTACACCGATATGACCTAAACGGCAGTGCCACAAATAAGTTGCACTATCATTATCAACTTTGCATCTTTTTGTTTCAACACTATGAATATGTGTATCACTACTATCGAGATTCAATAAAAATAGACCACTCTTCAAGGGAGCATGACCATAAAAGATATTACTCATATAAATAGAACAACCATTATTCTCTGATTTAAATGAATAACCGTCTCGCATCAAACAAGATCCAGATATAATGTTCATGCTCAACGCTGGCACCAAATAACAATTATTTAGGTCTAATACTAATCCCGATGGTAGATGTAGAGGTAGCGTGCCGACCGCGATCACATCGACTTTGGAACCATTTCCCACGTGCATCGTCACCTCGTCCTTAGCTAATCTTCGCTTAATCCGTAGTCCCTTTGTTCACTTTGCCATCCTTCTTATCCACCAAATACTTGGGGCAGTTCCGCTTCCAGTGTCCAGTCTGCTTGCAGTAGAAGCACTTAGTTTCAGGCTTAGGTCCAGACTTGGGTTTCTTCTCTTGAGCAGCAACTTGCTTGCCGTTCTTTGAAGTTCCCCTTCTTCTTCCCTTTGCCCTTCTTCTTGAAACTAGTGGTCTTGTTAACCATCAACACTTGATGCTCCTTCTGTTGGGGAACGTAGTAATTTCAAAAAATTTCCTACGCACATGCAAGATCATGGTGATGGCATAGCAACAAGAGGGGAGAGTGTTCGTCCACGTACCCTCGTAGACCGTAAGCGGAAGCGTTAGCACAACGCGGTTGATGTAGTCGTACGTCTTCACAATCCGACCGATCCAAGCACCAAACGTACGGAGCCTCCGAGTTCAGCACACGTTCATCTCGATGACGATCTCCGGCCTCCGATCCAGCCGAGCTCCGGAGATGAGTTCCGTCAGCATGACGGCGTGGTGACGATGATGATGTTCTACCGGCGCAGGGCTTCGCCTAAACTCCGCGACTATGTGACCGAGGTGGAATATGGTGGAAGGGGGCACCCCACATGGCTAAGGAACGATCCGTAGATCAACTTGTGTGTCTATGGGGTTCCCCCCGCCCCCGTATATAAAGGAGGGAGGGAGGAGGGGGCCGGCCTAAGGGGAGGCGCGCCCTAGGAGGGGGAAACCTACTCCAAGTAGGTTTCCCCCCTCCTTTTCCTAATCCAAGAAGGAGGGGGAAGGAAGGAGTAGGAGAGGGGGAAGGCAAGGGGGGCGCCGCCCCCGCCCCCTTCCTTGTCCTATTCGGACTCAAGGGGAGGGGCGCGCCACTTGCCCTGGCCGGCCCCTCTCTTTCTCCAATAGGGCCCATCAAGGCCCATTACTTCCCGGGGGGGTTCGGTAACCCTCCGGTACTCCGGTTTTCTCCGAAAACTCCCGGAACACTTCCGGTGTCCGAATATAGTCATCCAATATATCAATCTTTATGTCTCGACCATTTCGAGACTCCTCGTCATGTCTGTGATCACATCCGGGACTTCGAACAAACTTCGGTACATCAAAACTTATAAACTCATAATAAAACTATCATCAAAACGTTAAGCGTGCGGACCCTACGGGTTCGAGAACTATGTAGACATGACCTAGAACCATTCTCGGTCAATAACCAATAGCGGGACCTGGATGCCCATATTGGTTCCTACATATTCTATGAAGATCTTTATCGGTCAAACCGCGTAACAACATACTTTGTTCCCTTTGTCATTGGTATGTTACTTGCCCGAGATTTGATCGTCGGTATCCAATACCTAGTTCAATCTCGTTACCGGCAAGTCTCTTTACTCGTTCCGTAATACATCATCTCATAACTAACTCATTAGTTACATGCTTGCAAGGCTTAGGTGATGAGTATTACCGAGAGGGCCTAGAGATACCTCTCCGACAATCGGAGTGACAAAACCTAATCTCGAATTATGCCAACCCAACATGTATCTTCGGAAACACCTGTAGAGCACCTTTATAATCACCCAGTTACGTTGTGACGTTTGGTAGCACACAAAGTGTTCTTCCGGTATACGGGAGTTGCACAATCTCATAGTTGCAGGAACTTTGTATAAGTCATGAAGAAAGCAATAGCAGTATACTAAACGATCAAGTGCTAGGCTAACGGAATGGGTCATGTCAATCACATCATTCTCCTAATGATGTGATCCCACTAATCAAATGACAACACATGTCTATGGTTAGGAAACATAACCATCTTTGATTAATGAGCTAGTTAAGTAGAGGCACACTGGTGACTATAGTTTTGTCTATGTATTCACACATGTATTATGTTTCCGGTTAATACAATTCTAGCATGAATAATAAACATTTATCATGATATGAGGAAATAAATAATAACTTTATTATTGCCTCTAGGGCATATTTCCTTCAGTCTCCCACTTGCACTAGAGTCAATAATCTAGATTACATAGTAATGATTCTGACACCCATGGAGCCTTGGTGCTGATCATGTTTTGCTCGTGAGAGAGGCTTTGTCAATGGGTCTGCAACATTCAGATCCGTATGTATCTTGCAAATCTCTATGTCTCCCACTTGGACTTGGTCCCGAATGGAATTGAAGCATCTCTTGATGTGCTTGGTCCTCTTGTGAAATCTGGATTCCTTTGCCAAGGCAATTGCACCAGTATTGTCACAGAAGATCTTCATTGGTCCCGATGCACTAGGTATGACACCTAGATCGGAAATGAACTCCTTCATCCAGACTCCTTCATTCGCTGCTTCAGAAGCAGCTATGTACTCCGCTTCACATGTAGATCCCGCCACGACGCTTTGTTTAGAACTGCACCAACTTACAGCTCCACCGTTTAATAAAAACACGTATCCGGTTTGCGATTTAGAATCGTCCGGATCAGTGTCAAAGCTTGCATCGACGTAACCATTTACGACTAGCTCTTTGTCACCTCCATATACGAGAAACATATCCTTAGTCATTTTCAGGTATTTTAGGATGTTCTTGACTGTTGTCTAGTGATCCACTCCTGGATTACTTTGGTACCTTCCTGCCAAGCTTATTGCTAAGCATACGTCAGGTCTGGTACACAGCATTGCATACATGATAGAGCCTATGGCTGAAGCATAGGGAACATTTTTCATTTTCTCTCTATCTTCTGCTGTGGTCGGGCATTGAGTTTGACTCAACTTCACACCTAGTAGCACAGGCAAGAATCCTTTCTTTGCCTGATCCATTTTGGACTTTTTCAAAATTTTGTCAAGGTATGTGCTTCGTGAAAGTCCTATTAAGCGTCTTGATCTATCTCTATAGATCTTGATGCCCAATATGTAAGCAGCTTCACCGAGGTCTTTCATTGGAAAACTTTTGTTCAAGTATCCCTTTATGCTATCCAGAAAATCTATATCATTTCCAATTAATAATATGTCATCTACATATAAAACTAGAAATGCTACAGAGCTCCCACTCACTTTCTTGTAAATACAGGCTTCTCCAAAAGTCTGTATAAACCCATATGCTTTGATCACACTATCAAAGTGTTTATTCCAACTCCGAGATGCTTGCACCAGTCCATAAATGGAACGCTGGAGCTTGCATACTTTGTTAGCACCTTTTGGATCAACAAAACCTTCAGGCTGCATCATATACAACTCTTCTTCTAGAAATCCATTCAAGAATGCAGTCTTGACATCCATTTGCCAAATTTCATAATCATGAAATGCAGCAATGGCTAACATGATTCGGACAGACTTAAGCATCGCTACGGGTGAGAAAGTCTCATTGTAGTCAACCCCTTGAACTTGTCGAAAACCTTTCGCAGCAAGTCGAGCTTTATACACAGTTACATTACCATCAGCGTCAGTCTTCTTCCTAAAGATCCATTTATTCTCAATGGCTTGCCGATCATCGGGCAAGTCAACCAAAGTCCATACTTTGTTTTCATACATGGATCCCATCTCAGATTTCGTGGCCTCTAGCCATTTTGCGGAATATGGGCTCATCATCGCTTCCTCATAGTTCGTAGGTTCATCATGGTCAAGTAACATGACTTCCAGAATAGGATTACCGTACCACTCTGGTGCGGATCTTACTCTGGTAGACCTACGAGGTTCAGCAGAAACTTGATCTGAAGTTTCATGATCAATATCATTAGCTTCCTCACTAATTGGTGTAGTCGTCACAGGAACCGGTTCTCGTGATGAACTACTTTCCAATAAGGGATTAGATACAGTTATCTCATCAAGTTCTACTTTCCTCCCACTCACTTCTTTCGAGAGAAACTCCTTCTCTAGAAAGGATCCATTCTTAGCAACGAATGTTTTGCCTTCGGATCTGTGATAGAAGGTGTATCCAACAGTTTCTTTTGGATATCCTATGAAGACACATTTCTCCGATTTGGGTTTGAGCTTATCTGGTTGAAGTTTCTTCACATAAGCATCGTAGCCCCTAACTTTAAGAAACGACAACTTTGGTTTCTTGCCAAACCACAGTTCATAAGGCGTCGTCTCAACGGATTTTCATGGTGCCCTATTTAACGTGAATGCGGCCGTCTCTAAAGCATAACCCCAAAACGATAGCGGTAAATCGGTAAGAGACATCATAGATCGCACCATATCAAGTAAAGTACGATTACGACGTTCGGACACATCATTTCGTTGTGGTGTTCCGGGTGGCGTGAGTTGCGAAACTATTCCGCATTGTTTCAAATGTAAGCCAAACTCGTAACTCAAATATTCTCCTCCACGATCAGATCGTAGAAACTTTATTTTCTTGTTACGATGATTTTCCACTTCACTCTGAAATTCTTTGAACTTTTCAAATGTTTTAGACTTGTGCTTCATTAAGTAGATATACCCATATCTGCTCAAATCATCTGTGAAGGTGAGAAAATAATGATATCCGCCACGAGCCTCAACATTCATTGGACCACATACATCTATATGTATGATTTCCAATAAATCTGTTGCTCTCTCCATAGTTCCGGAGAACGGTGTTTTAGTCATCTTGCCCATGAGGCACGGTTCGCAAGTACCAAGTGATTCATAATCAAGTGATTCCAGAAGTCCATCAGTATGGAGTTTCTTCATGCGTTTTACACCGATATGACCTAAACGGCAGTGCCACAACTAAGTTGCACTATAATTATCAACTCTGCATCTTTTGGCTTCAACATTATGAATATGTGTATCACTACTATCGAGATTCAATAAAAATAGACCACTCTTCAAGGGTGCATGACCATAAAAGATATTACTCATATAAATAGAACAACCATTATTCTCTGATTTAAATGAATAACCGTCTCGCATTAAACAAGATCCAGATATAATGTTCATTCTCAACGCTGGCACCAAATAACAATTATTCAGGTCTAAAACTAATCCTGAAGGTAGATGTAGAGGTAGCGTGCCGACCGCGATCGCATCGACTTTGGAACCGTTTCCCACACGCATCGTCACCTCTTCCTTGGCCAGTGCTCGCTTATTCCGTAGTCCCTGTTTCGAGTTGCAAATATTAGCAACAGAACCAGTATCAAATACCCAGGTGCTACTACGAGCTCTAGTTAGGTACACATCAATAACATGTATATCACATATACCTTTGTTCACTTTGCCATCCTTCTTATCCGCCAAATACTTGGGGCAGTTCCGCTTCCAGTGACCAGTCTGCTTGCAGTAGAAGCACTCAGTTTCAGGTTTAGGTTCAGACTTGGGTTTCTTCTCTTGAGCAGCAACTTGCTTTCCGTTTTTTTTTTAAGTTCCCCTTTTTCTTCTCTTTGCCCTTTTTATTGAAACTAGTGGTCTTGTTGACCATCAACACTTGATGCTCCTTTTTGATTTCTACCTCCGCGGCTTTTAGCATTGCGAAGAGCTCGGGAATAGTCTTGTTCATCCCTTGCATATTATAGTTCATCACAAAGCTCTTGTAGCTTGGTGGCAGTGATTGGAGAATTCTGTCAATGACACTATCATCAGGAAGATTAACTCCCAGTTGAATCAAGTGATTATTGTACCCAGATATTCTGAGTATGTGTTCACTGACAGAACTATTCTCCTCCATCTTGCAGCTATAGAATTTATTGGAGACTTCATATCTCTCAATCCGAGCATTTGCTTGAAATATTAACTTCAACTCTTGGAACATCTCATATGCTCCATGACGTTTCAAAATGTCGGTGAAGACCCGGTTCTAAGCCGTAAAGCATGGCACACTGAACTATAGAGTAGTTATCAGCTTTGCTCTGCCAGACGTTCTTAACGTCGTCAGTTGCATCAGCAGCAGGCCTGGCACCCAGCGGTGCTTCTAGGACGTAACTCTTCTGTGCAGCACTGAGGATAATCCTCAGGTTACGGACCCAGTCCGTGTAATTGCTACCATCATCTTTCAACTTTGCTTTCTCAAGGAACGCATTAAAATTCAACGGAACAACAGCACGAGCCATCTATCTACAAACAAACATAGACAAGCAAGATACTATCAGGTACTAAGTTCATGATAAATTTAAGTTCAATTAATCATATTACTTAAGAACTCCCACTTAGACAGACATCTCTCTAGTCATCTAAGTGATCACGTGATCCAAATCAACTAAACCATAACCGATCATCACGTGAGATGGAGTAGTTTTCAATGGTGAACATCACTATGTTGATCATATCTACTATATGATTCACGCTCGACCTTTTGGTCTCCGTGTTCCGAGGCCATATCTGCATATGCTATGCTCGTCAAGTTTAACCTGAGTATTCTGCGTGTGCAAAACTGGCTTGCACCCGTTGTAGATGGACGTAGAGCTTATCACTCCCGATCATCACGTGGTGTCTCGGCACGACGAACTTTGGCAACGGTGCATACTCAGGGAGGACACTTCTTGATAATTTTAGTGAGAGATCATCTTAAAATGCTACCGTTAATCAAAGGAAGATAAGATGCATAAAGGATAAACATCACATGCAATCAATATAAGTGATATGATATGGTCATCATCATCTTGTGCTTGTGATCTCCATCTCCGAAGCACCGTCGTGATCACCATCGTCACCGGCGCGACACCTTGATCTCCATCATAGCATCGTTGTCGTTTACACCATCTATTGCTTCTACGACTATCGCTACCGCTTAGTGATAAAGTAAAGCAATTACAGGGCGTTTGCATTTCATACAATAAAGCGACAACCACATGGCTCCTGCTAGTTGCCGATAACTTCGGTTACAAAACATGATCATCTCATACAATAAAATATAGCATCACGTCTTGACCATATCACATCACAACATGCCCTGCAAAAACAAGTTAGACGTCCTCTACTTTGTTGTTGCAAAATTTACGTGGCTGCTACGGGCTTAGCAAGAACCGTTCTTACCTACGCATCAAAACCAGAATGATAGTTTGTCAAATAGACTCCGTTTTGACCTTCTCAAGGACCGGGCGTAGCCACACTCGGTTCAACTAAAGTTGGAGAAACTGACACCCGCCAGCCACCTGTGTGCAAAACACGTCGGTAGAACCAGTCTCGCGTAAGCGTACGCGTAATGTCGGTCCGGGCCGCTTCATCCAACAATACCGCCGAACCAAACTATGACATGCTGGTAGGCAGTATGACTTATATCGTCCACAACTCACTTGTGTTCTACTCGTGCATATAACATCAACGCATAAAACCTAGGCTCGGATGCCACTGTTGGGAACATAGTAATTTCAAAAAAATTCCTACGCACACGCAAGATCATCGTGATGGCATAGCAACGAGAGGGGAGAGTGTTTGTCCACGTACCCTCGTAGACCGTAAGCGGAGGCGTTAGCACAACGCGGTTGATGTAGTCGTACGTCTTCACGATCCGACTGATCCAAGCACCGAACGTACGGAGCCTCCGAGTTCAGCACACGTTCAGCTCGATGATGATTTCCGGCCTCCGATCCAGCCGAGCTCCAGAGATCAGTTCCGTCAGCACGACGGCGTGGTGACGATGATGATGTTCTACCGGCGCAGCGCTTCGCCTAAACTTCGCGACGATATGACCGAGGTGGAATATGGTGGAAGGGGGCACCGCACACGGCTAAGGAACGATCCGTAGATCAACTTGTGTGTCTATGGGGTGCCCCCCGCCCCCGTATATAAAGGAGGGAGGGAGGAGGGGGCCGGCCTAAGGGGAGGCGCGCCCTAGGAGGGGGAAACCTACTCCAAGTA
>NC_041391.1:47783448-47814514 GCF_002162155.2 Triticum dicoccoides
CTCTCCGACTAGGAGGCTTCGTTATGGCCGCCTGTTCGGCCGTCGCGCCAACGATGACTTCTCGGGTCATCAAAAATAGCCTCCACGTCAGCTCGGAATTCACCGAGCAGATGGATCCAATGGAGCTCTCCTCCTTGAACGAGCTCTTGGATCGCATCGGAGTATGATCGGATCGGGCTTAAACCCGATCAAAGGGAGATTGACTCTCCGCCGGTCACCCACCAGATAGCGGTGGTGGAGGAGCAATGCAGCGATTCTTCCTCTATTTTGAGGATGAACTATGTCCGGATTCCCGAGATCTCCGAGCCGGATACCCGTCTACGGGAGGACATGGCCCAAGCTCCGAACCTAGAATCGGACAGTGAGCTAGAAAAATTGGGCAACATCCCGGAGCCCGAACTACCCAGCTCGGAAGCTCCTCTGCCCCTGGGTCTCAGATCGGGTCAGGGTTTGGACCTAAATCTACCCACCCACCTAGACACAAGTGATCTTTCCCACATTAGACAAGAGCCCCAAGAGACAGTACATCACTTCTGGGCCAGATTCCTCCTTGTAATGAGTACCGGTGTCAAAACCGGCGGATCTCGGGTAGGGGTTCCCGATCTATGCGTCTTAGGCTGATGGTAAAAGGAAGCAAGGGACACAATGTTTACCCAGGTTCGGGACCTCTCGATGGAGGTAAAACCCTACTTCCTGCTTGATTAATATTGACGATATGAGTAGTACAAGAGTAGATCTACCACGAGATCGTAGAGGCTAAACCCTAGGAGCTAGCCTATGATGATTATGATTGTGATCGTGATCGGCTTTCTAAGGACCAACCTCTCCGGCTTATATAGACACCGGAGAGGGCTAGGGTTTATAGGGAGTCGGTTACAAGGAGGGAAATATAATATCTGGATCACCAAGCTTGTCTTCCACGCAAAGGAGAGTCCCATCCGGACACGGGACGGAGTCTTGAATCTTGTATCTTCATGCTCCAATAGTCCGGACGAAGTATAGATTCCGGTTGTCCGGATACCCCCTAATCCAGGACTCCCTCAGTAGCCCCTGAACCAGGCTTCAATGACGATGAGTCCGGCGTGCAGTCTTGTCTTCGGCATTGCAAGGCGGGTTCCATCTCCGAACACTCCAAAGTAATTATCGAACACTTAGACCGTGTCCAGATCTGCGAGATGATTCTCACATACAATCGTAGGGAACATAGCATAAATTTGATCTGCTGGCAATCTTCGTACGTCGTGCCCTTGCATCGTGGCCCGGCCAAACACGAACTGGTGTTTCTTGGCCCTACCTTGACTCGCATTGCGAGGCGGTTTTATTGGCACGCCCTACCAAAGCAGAGATCGTGTTCCTCTTATTACGGGATCTTCCATCAATACGGGCGTGCGCAACACCACGACGACCGTTGGTATGACTCTGTGTGTTTTTAGATAAGTCTCAAGTGGTCACGCTGAGGACTCTTGATATTCACCTCCTTTATAAAGGGGCCGAGGCCTATACCTCTTTTCCACCACCCTTGCGCCCTTTCGCATCTCGAGTTCTAGCACCCGAGACCCAAACTCAAACACCCCAGATCCCCCAATATGTCTGGACCCAACTCTCAGGGCCGGTGGGTGGCCTCCTCTGAGTTCCGCTCGGGCCCTCCATCACAATTGGTGTCATGGACCGACGTAGGACGGAATTGGGGGGCCGCTAGTGATGTACTAATACTGCAGAGCCGTATCCGCGAGCTTATCGAGAGGGACATAAATCTTGTCAGCATAATTCAAGTAATGATAATCCGACGGATGTTGCCCTGCAAACGTCGGCCTCTCCGGATGTGGGAGTTCAATCCGGAGGGTCCGTGGACTATTAAGCACTTCTTCGGCCTGAAGCTCGAAGGGATGTGTAAATTATTCTTCGGACCACAAGTAAAGTGTCCGGACACCATCGAGGATGCGGGCCTAAGTTGCAATCACTTAGATACCCAAGTAAGTAATCTTGAAACTGGACACTTCGTTTATATTTTTCATAGTCATTTTTCTGAAAATCCTCCTTGGCCAGGAATGGCTCAGCAAGGCGGAGAGAATCAGGTGTCCGGCGCCACTTCCCGAAGGCTCGCCTAGTCCAACAATAGCCAAGATGCTTGGCCGGGTGCTCAGCAAAATGCCCTCAGGGAAAGACGAAGGGAAGAACCGAGAGGCTGAACTTCACACACTGCGCATCCACACCGAGGGAATTGCGGCCTCCCCTAAGGAGGATAGTCCGGAAGGGGAGTCTAAAGCCTCCTCCCCGCGCGGGAAGAAGAGGGCCGCCTCTGAAGACTTGGAGACGGAGGTTCCCAAGCAGGGGAAGAAAGCGTCACCAGGGGGCCCTGCCCTGAAGGGCATCCTTACCGCGTCATGCCCGCCAACGGGCCAGCCCTCCACCGAGCTGTAAGCTACCTGTAAATTCGAAGGTACTATTTTTCTCCGAGTACACGAACCAGGATCCATTTTGCAGTCCGGCTAGCAGCTCTTCTCAACAGAGTTCGTCTTCGGGGGATCTTCCTCCGGAGATGATGGAGAGTGAGACCCCACCAGCCTCTCCGCCTCATGAGGCGGGCGACACCAAGATGTCGTCACGGAGGAGTCCGGATCTGCCGAAGCCAGAGGCTAATCCTTCAGTCGCCCTGAGCCCGGAGCATTCGGCTCCCACGGGGGGCAAGGAGAAGGGTTCGACACAGTTCAGTGTCCGGCCGGACATACTGACGGGCCATCTGGAGCGATCTGCGCTCTCGGAGGAGCACCGCTCATTAATGAGCATGGTGCTCAAGAAGATTTCATCCGCCACAAGCGGTTTAAATGAAGCATTTACGAGCCTGCTCAGAGGCTTTGAGGTATGTTGTAAAAAATACACGAGTTTTGGCTATGATGCACGCACTAGGTGTGCTCCGTATGCATAGTAGCCCATGAGACTCTGGTTGCCCGCCCTAGGCGGCAAACGGAGGATCATATTTCGTAAGTAATGATTGCACTGTACATATGCGCAGGTATCTAAAGGTCCGGCAGCCGACCAGTCCGTTGAGGTTGCCGAACTAAGGAGGCAGATCAGATCTATTGACGCCGATATCACGCTGGTGAACGAGCGATTGAACAAGTCACAAGGTATGTGCTCTGCTTTCCTTATTATGTTGTATAGGAAAATATGAGAGGGGCATAATATTAATGTGACGTGTTTGGACTGCGAACGGAGCTGCTGCCGTGGAAGCCCTAAGGGCGGAACTTGCCCAGGCCAAGGAACAAGCTGGGGCTAGCAATGCGGCTGCCCTAAAGGCGGCCAAAGAGTTGAGAGCCGAACAGGCTGCTTATCGCCGAAGCAAAGACAAGATAGCCGAAATTGCTATGGAGTTGAAAAATGCCGCCGACCGGTATGAGCTCCTTAAGAAGGAGAATCAGGTTAATTCGGCTGACCTGAACAGAGCACTCTATGCGGCCAAGGAGGTGTGGACTGAAATCAGGGATGTGCGGGAGGAGCTTCGACAGGCCGGCAAAATCGTGGCCCAGGGCTCCTACTTACTGCGGATGAAGTTTTTGGATCCGAAGTATGCCCTCCTGGATCGATGCTGGAGTCCTGCAGATGCTTATGCGGACTTGGCGAAGAGTACAACTGATGCCGCCAAGTTTTTCGAGGATCAAGGTGATAAAGAAGTGGAGAAGCTGTTCTGGTCCCAATTCAATGCTCCTGCGCGCCCATTGCCGTTGAGTGAGAAGATGGCTGCCGTGGCAGAACTTCATAGGCTGTCCGGGCTTGCCATGCGGTCTGTAATAGACCATCTTTGGCCGAAGGAGCCGAAGCCGAACAGTTATTTTGGTTTGGTGCAACAATTCCTCGGGGTCGTATCTCAAATTGATGCCATGATGAGGTCGGCGTGTATAGAGGGTGCACGGATGGCACTTGCCCATGTTAAGGCATATTGGTCAGATATGGATGGCACCCTCATCGCGACCCAGAATCCGGCGGGAGGCCAGGATCCGGCCGAGCACTACTTGGAGCAGGTAACAGAAGGTGCTTGCTTAATAGAGGCTCAGTGCTCGAAGAATGTCATGTTCGAGTGACAACTCGTGTCATTGTAAAAACAATGTTATTTTGATTATGAGGCTGTATTTATACTTATTGCCCGAAAGTATTATTTGTGCCTCCTGTGCGGCCGTTTTTATGTATATGTGTAATTCTGAAGGTTAGCAGTCGTTGGCTTCAGCCCCCATGCATACAATGCGGGGATGTTCGCGAAAAATATGCATAATCACTCTTGATCCAACGTCTTGGTCCATTAAGGAGGTGATCGCACGTCGAACTAGGCAACCGGACTATATAGCTGTAACACTTTCACTTAGCCATAGGAGTTTGACGGTGGGGCTACTATGTAGCCCCTAGTACTTTTGCGTGCATCCGAATACGGGCGCGTGTGTACATGACCGGGAAACGGTCCTTCGTGAATGCGGAGGAATCCTAAAGATTCCGGTAAGTCTTCGAGTGGTTGAACAGTCTCTCGCTGTATCATGACAGTCAGTTTTCGGCTTTCTCTACGGAGGTGCTCATCCGGAATAACCAGGGCACAATCGCAGTAGTTATCCTTTGGCCGCCTTAGCCGATAAGAAAGGAACGTAAGGCAGCAAACCCAGGAGCCGGGCAAACCTAACATTTGACCAAAGACATGATTCAGAGTTGATGCATATAAGGCCAAACTCGTGACGCTGAACAGTCCCGAAGGTATTCGGACTTTGTAACAGAAAATGGGCTGAAGAGCGCCTTTTTCATTATAAACCCTGTATTTCCAGATACGTGCATCGGTCTGTCGTGGCGAAATGTCAATAACGGCAGTATCCTCTGTGGGTGTAGTACCCATGGGATGTGTGAACAACAAGAGGCAATATAAAAGGTTTACACAGGGGCTTAATCTAAAGAGAAACCTTTGAGCGGGGCCCTGCTGCACGTCTGCACCTTTGTCTCCGTTGTGCTATTTCCTGGAAGGGTATCGCACGCATTGTGTCTGTAAAAAAAGAAAAACTCGTGTAAAAGAGTACGACGTAAGCGTGCGATAGATGGTAAAAGTGTAAGGCATTGGCCTGTAAATAAGGTCAGGCCATCGGTGGGGTTTTATTAAATATTTATAGCCCCTGGTGTCCTCTATGGGATTACATATGCTGCGCCCTGGCTCATTTTTATCCGGGCTGTCGGACTCGTCTAACCGTGTCCGTGGTCTTGACGACCAATCATGCTTTTTGGTATCGGAGGCCGCTTAGAGTCTGGCCGCTAGATCCATCGCGTATTCCTCCGCGCGTGAAGAGCGCTCTATGTTTCCGTTAATGGTGATGACGCCACGTGGATCGGACATCTTGAGTGTAAGGTAGGCATAGTGTGGTACTGCGCTGAAGTGGACGAAGGCCGCTCTTCCAGGCAATGCGTGATAGCTGCTTTGGAAGGGTGCGATGGTGAAGAGTAGTTCTTCGCTTCTGGAGTTACCCGGGGAGCCGAACATTACCTCCAGCACGACGGAACCCCTGCCATAGGCTTCAACGCCTGGTATCACCCCTTCAAAGGTGGTGTTGCATTGGCTAATTCTGGATGGGTCTATCCCCATCCTGCGGACAGTGTCCTGGTATATTAAATTGAGACTACTGCCGCCGTCCATGAGGACGTGGGTGAAATGGTATCCGTTGATTATTGAGTCAAGCACCAAGGCCTCTGATCCTCCGCACCGAATACTAGTCAGGCGGTCCGAGTGATCAAAGGTGATCGGACAAGCCATCCAGTAGTTAGGTGTGGGTACGATGGGCTCTATAGCGTACGCGTCGCTGAGTGCGCATTTGTGCCTTCTTGTGGATGTGTGAGTCGCGTGGATCATGTTTACTATTTTAACCTTTGGTGGGAATTTTTTCTGTCCCCCAGTGTTCGGCTGGCGAGGTTCATCCTCGTCTTCACTTGGTGTTTCCCTTTCCTTGTGTTCGGCATTTAATTTGCCGGCCTGCTTGAAGACCCAGCACTCTCTGTGCGCGTGGTTCGCAGGTTTGTCGGGGGTGCCATGAATTTGGCACAGTCTGTCCAGGACTCTGTTCAGACTGGACGGTCCCTCTTTACTGCCTTTAAATGGCTTATTTTGCTGATCGGGTCGAGAGCCCCTGAATCCGGCGTTGACCATTGTGTTGTCCGAGCTCTCTTCCTTGTTTTGATGTTTGTTTTTATTACGCCGTGGCTTCCCGTTGCCATCCCTTATTTCGGATGTGCTGGGGTTGCTGGTGCCTTTATGGGCCAGCCAGCTATCTTCACCCGCGCAAAAGCGGGTCATAAGACTTGTTAAGGCTGCCATTGTCCTTGGCTTTTCTTGGCCGAGGTGTCTGGCAAGCCACTCGTCGCAGATGCTGTGTTTGAATGCCGCTAAGGCTTCGGCATCCGGACAATCGACAATTTGATTCTTCTTAGTGAGGACTATGTTCCAAAGCTTGTGGGCGGACTCTCCGGGCTGTTGGATTATGTGACTTAAATCGTCCGCATCCGGAGGCCGGACATAAGTCCCTTGAAAATTGGCCCTGAAAGCGTCTTTGAGTTCCTCCCAACTTCCAATTGAATTTTTGGGGAGGCTTTTCAACCAGTCTCAAGATGGTCCCTTCATCTTGAGGGGAAGGTATTTGATGGCGTGGAGGTCATCCCCACGAGCCATGTGTATATGCAGGATAAAATCCTCGATCCAGACCCCTGGGTCTGTCGTTCCGTCGTATGCCTTTATGTTCACAGGTTTAAAACCCTGTGGAAATTCATGGTCCAGTACTTCTTCGGTGAAGCACAGGGGGTGAGCAGCCCCTCTGTATCTAGACGTGCTGTGGCATGCCATCGGTTCTTGTTGTGTCTGGTGTTTATTCCAAACTGGTATCCGATCGGTATGATCGTTTTGGTGACCATAGTCCCGCGCCGGGGTGTGTCCTTTAGATCCGTAGATTGACCTAACCGCGCCGGCTTTCCTATCCAGGTGCTCACGTAAATTGTGTGTGGCGTCGGTAGCTGCTCTGTTGCGGTTATGAAGTGGTTCATCCGGCCTCCTGGTCGTGTTGTTCTTTGGTGGAACGGCCTCGTCGTCGAATTCTGGCAGCAGCTTGCTTTTTGGATAGCTCTTTGTATGGCGATCGTCACCGTATCTTTCTTCAGTGCCTAGCACTTTATTCCATCTGCAATTGAGCGTTTCCTGTGCGGCCTTTAACCTCTGCTTCTGCTTCTTCAGGCTTCTCGCAGTGGCCATAAGCCTTCTGTGGAGGTTATCTCGTTCCACGCGTGTTTCCGGGACGATGAATGCATCGTCGTCTGGACTATGTTCTTGTCCTGGGGCGGTTTGATGAACTCGTCCCTCGAGATCATTGTGATCGGGGTTCTGCTCCGGACTGTGTTCGGTGTGACCTGGCTCGTCCTGCTCCATCGCTGGGTCCGTATGGTCGTTGTTGCCTTCGAAGTTGACTGGGTATCGATCTTTCTGGTGCTCTTGTCTCTATTTTTACTGTTGCTGGACTTGGAGCGGTGTCTGCGTTGCCGCTTTGGTTTTTGCCCGGGGTTTTTATCTTCCGGATTGTCGCCGCCGTCCTCCTTAGGCGTCTCCACCATGTATATATCGTGCGACGGGGTGGCTGTCCACCGCTCTGCGAGCGGTGGTTCCTGTTCTTCTCCTACATCGTCGTCCATACCGTCGATGTTTTCGGAGTCGAAGTCAAGCACGTCAGTTAATTCATCGACCGTGGCAATGAAATGGGTGGTGGGTGGGCAATCAATTCCCTCGTCGCCTGCTTCCCACTCGAGCTGGACATAGATCGGCCAAGAGTCTCCTGTCAAAGAGAGAGATTTTAACGAGTTCAGCATGTCGCCAAAGGGCAAGTGCTGGAAGATATCCGCAGCGGTAAACTCCATTACCGGAGCCCAACCAGGCTCGGCGGGCTCAGGAGCGCGCGGACTGGAACCTACAACCGGATACGAGTCCGGTGGTCCGGAGTCACAGGCTTCCTTAGAGGTGAGGCTTGAGTTCGGCTCTACCGCCGATGAGTGTGCGGCCTGCAGGGCGGGGTCCATTCACCCGTCCTTGGGCTGCGTAGTCCGCTCCGGATTTAGGTCTAGGGCTACTGCTGGGGTGATATCCCGAGCATTGCCCGACAATAGGTCTAAGCCATGCCCATCGTGACTGTCCGATGCTCCTGGACCAGGCCCGATTCCGTCGAAGATCACGTATCAGTGGATATCGGCCGTGTGGTTCAGGTTTCCGAACCTGACCTGGTGGCCAAGGGCGCAGCTGTCGATCTGCTCTAGATGGCCAAGCGAATTGGCCCGCAGTGCGAAGCCGCCGAACACGAAAGATCTGTCTGGGGAGAAAAGTCTCGCCCTGGACCGTGTCGTTGACGCTTGAAGGAGCCATCAAGCCTTGCAGCGACCACACATAGGAACTCTCAATGAAAGCACCAATGTGAGTGTCAAAACCGGCGGATCTCGGGTAGGGGGTCCCGATCTGTGCGTCTTAGGCTGATGGTAACAGGAAGCAAGGGACACAATGTTTACCCAGGTTCGGGCCCTCTCGATGGAGGTAAAACCCTACTTCCTGCTTGATTAATATTGACGATATGAGTAGTACAAGAGTAGATCTACCACGAGATCGTAGAGGCTAAACCCTAGGAGCTAGCCTATGATGATTATGATTGTGATCATGATCGGCCTTATAAGGACCAACCTCTCCGGTTTATATAGACACCGGAGAGGGCTAGGGTTTACAGGGAGTCGGTTACAAGGAAGGAAATATAATATCCGGATCGCCAAGCTTGTCTTCCACGCAAAGGAGAGTCCCATCCGGACACGGGACGGAGTCTTGAGTCTTGTATCTTCACGCTCCAATAGTCCGGACGAAGTATAGAGTCCGGCTGTCAGGATACCCCCTAATCCAGGACTCCCTCAATGAGCAAGGTCAAGGACTGTCGCGAGGAAGACGCAATATCATTCTTTTGGCAAAATTGCATGGACAGGGGAATCCTCAATGCCATAAGTCGCTGACTTGGCGGACATAGTACAGAAGTACTGTGCGATGGAAAGCGCCTGGAAAACCCAAACAAAATTCTGGGATCCTCAGGCTCTCACTAAACTCCTCGTCTGAACTAAAAGGGTGCACTCTCGCAAGTCACCCGATTCAATTGCAAAGAAACCAAAGCCCACTACAGGGCGTGGAACCGTATTGGAGGGATGGCTCAATGGGCCATGCAAAATTCACAGTACACCGGATACCATACCAACACACAGCCTTAGAGCATGTTGGATACTCCGGCAGGTGGCCAAGAGCGGCGAGGATCTCCTCATCAACAATACCACAGAGCACCATCCCGCAGAAAATAACAATACAGTATTGACAGTCTTCGAGACTTTCGCCTCAAATAATAGGCGCAAGCGAGTACTCCACAGCCTCGCCAAAGTCTGCCATGTTGCAGTAATGAATCCATGGAACGACACGGCCATAACCTTCAATGCCAGTGACAAACCTCAATTTCGAACAGTCCGAGCACCAGCCGCTTTGGTCCTTAGTCCAATTGTGGATGGCTTCCGGCCTACTAAAGTGCTCATGGACGGCGGCAGCGGATTAAACCTCATCTACGAGGAAACTATTAACAAAATGGAAATAGACAAGAGCCGCATTGAGCAAAGCAGCACAACCTTCAGAGGAATCATCCCTAGTCGGGAGGCAAGATGTGGAGGAAAAATCACACTAGATGTGGTATTCGGCACGTCGGAGAATTATAGGTCCGAAGAAATCACATTCCAAGTGGCCTCGTTTAGTAGCGGATACCACGCCCTTTTAGGGCGGGATGCATTCACGAGCTTCCAAGCTATACCCCATTACGGGTGCATGAATCTCAAGATGCCCGGGCCCAATGGAATCATCACTCTAGCTAGTGATCCGGACGTAGCACTCCGCGTCGAAAATAAAAACCACCGCACTGGCCCTTGAGGCATTATCCGAAGCCCTCGCGACCGAAGAACTTACTGCGCTGCGCTCCACGGTGGACAGGGATGACGTGATACTCGACAAATGACCCAAGTCCACCTCTTTCAAACCAGCAGACGAAATAGTCAAATTCCAGGTCCACCCAACGGACCCTACAAAAACACATCCATCAGGGCACAGCTGAACCCCACAATAGACGCCGCACTGTGAGAGTTCTTGCGTGAGAATTGGGACATCTTCGCCTGGCATCCTTCAGACATGCCAGGTATCCCACGCAGGCTGGCCGAGCATAGCCTAAACATACTGAAGGGATACAAGCCGGTCAAGCAGACTCTTCGGCGCTTTTCAGAACCTAAGAGACAAGCCATGGGAGAAGATCTAGCCAAGTTACTCGAGGCCGAATTCATCAGAGAAATAAAACATCCGGACTGGCTAGCAAACCTGGTGATGGTACCAAAGAAGGACAAATCCTGGCGCCTATGTGTCGATTTCAAGGACCTCAATAAGGCTTGCCCCAAGGATCCCTTCCCCCTCCCCCGCATCGATCAAATCATCGAAGCTACTCCAGGACACGACTTGTGCTTCCTTGACGCATACTCTGGATACCATCAAATCAAAATGGCAGAGTCCGATCAAGCCGCAACGGCATTCATCACACCATACGGCCCCTTCTATTTTAATACCATGCCTTTCGGGCTCAAAAATGCCGGTGCAACCTATCAACGCATGATTCAGACATGCCTGGAAAAACAAATCGGCAAAACAGTGGAGGCATACATAGACGATGTGGTCATCAAAACCAGACACGCCGAATCTTTAATAGACGACTTGAGGCTTACGTTTGACAATCTCCGAACATATGACATCAAGCTCAACCCGGAAAAATGCGTTTTCGGCGTGCCTGCCGGAAAGCTCTTGGGCTTCATCGTTTCCAATAGAGGAATTGAAGCAAATCCGGCTAAAATCCAAGCTCTGTCATAGTTGGCTACCCCAACAGACCTCAAGCAAATCCAGAAATTAACTGGATGCGTGGCTGCCCTAAGCCGCTTTATCTCCCAATTGGGAGAAAAGGCACTACCTCTTTATCACCTTCTTTGATGCACCGAACACTTCGATTGGACGGACGCGGCTACGGCCGGACTAGAAGAAATAAAGGCCCTCTTGGCCAGAAATCCAATCCTGGTCGCGCCAAATATCGGCGAACCCATGCTGTTATATATAGCTGCAACTCACCAGGTTGTAAGCGCAGTGCTCGTCGTCGAACGAGAGACGGACGGACATAAGTTCCCACTTCAAAAGCTGGTATACTACATATCCACCCTCCTCACTCCATGCAAGTCACGGTACCCACATTATCAAAAGATAGCATACGCGGTCTTCATGATATCCCGGAAACTACGACACTACTTTCAAGAGTGTTAGATCACGGTGGCCTCTGAAGTACCACTAAACGGTATAATAAATAACCGCGATGCCGCGGGCCAGATTGCTAAGTGGGCTATCGAGCTCCTCCCGTTCGACATCATATACAAACCACGGCGAGCCATTAAATCGCAAGTACTAGCTGACTTCGTCGCGAATGGACAGAAGACGAACTCCCTAAAGAGTACGGCACGTACTCCAATTGGATCATGCACTTTGACGGCTCTAAGATGTTGGCTGGTCTAGGAGCAGGCGTTGTCCTGACATCCTCAATCGGAGATATAGTCCAATACGTACTCCAAATATTATACACAGACTCCAACAATGCAGACGAATATGAGGCTCTGTTGCATAGACTTCGGATGGCAGTCTCCGTGGGCATTCAACGCCTAGAAGTGCATGGGGATTCGAACCTCGAAATATCTCAAATAAATGGAGACTTTGACACCAAGGACCCAAAAATGGTGGCTTACTGCAATGCCGTGCTCAAAATGTCAGCTCGGTTCGAGGGGCTCGAATTCCACCATGTGGTCCGAGAAAACAATCAAGCGGTGGATATCCTCGCCCGCATCGGCGCTAAGCGTGACCCCGTCCCGCCTAATATCTTCTTGGAAAGGATGTTCAAGCCATCCGTGGTGTGGGAAGGGGAGACTAGCAATACCAGTCCGGATCCGAACACAACCCCAGATCCCGAACACTCTGACGTAATCGGAGGCTCCGCCACCGAAATAACACCTTCAGCCCACGTAATTATGGCTGTTATCGCCCCGTGGACAGAACCCTTCTTAGCCTACCTAAATAGGCAAGAACTCCCTGAGGACCAAAATGAGGCACATTGCATTGTGCGGTGCTCTAAAGCCTACAAGGTTCACGAGGGAGAGGTTTAATTTATGTTTTCCCTTCTAACCACATCATATATATTTATATTATTACTATTATCGTATATTTAATAGAGACTTATATATACATTATAAAAACATCCCACGTCTTATTAACTTATAAAAGTAAATGTTTAACAAAAGTTGGCAAGGAAAATCCTGGTTGTTTTTGACTGACAGGCAAGGAAAATCCTGGTGATTGCGTACAAAAGCTTGCGAAGATTTTAAGGACCAATATAATAATAACGCGCTCAATTTTCTTTTGAGCAATTACTCACTAATTTGTTAATTTTATATATATATAATGTGTCGCTCCGGTTTATTTTTTCATTTTAATTTCTCCTTCTAACCTAACATTATATATAGAACAAGCCCAGCTAATTCGTGTATTTCAAGAAAGTGCAAATGGGCTGGGATTTCTTAGAAAATATTAAATGGGTCGCATTGACGAGAAATTATTTGTTCACCTAGCCCAGCAAATGGACTGTAAATTCTAGAAAACATGGGCTAAATATATGCCACATTTTTGCAGGTTGACATGTGGGCCAATAGGTCGAAGCCTACGCAAGGCATTGTCAACTTGGTCAACAAATAATTCTAACATCCATAGCCATTAGATATATATCCAACGGCCGGCATGCACCTTCAATTTCTCGTCTTCTTCCTCTAGTGTCGCCAGGACTACCTGCTCTGGCCTCCGACGGCTAGCGGCTCTGCTTAGCATGCATTGCTGTGAAGTGCTACCCCACCGTCGGCTAGGCTATCCCTCCACCCCTCCACACCTCCTGTTATTCTCCACCAGCTGCAGCCCCACGCCACACTAGAACCAGTTATAACCCTTGTACTCCTCTCAATCTGCTAATCCACTGCCGCATCCTCCCATCTTCGGGCCATTCCCGTCTGGGGCCTCGCCATCGTCTACCACCTTGCTGCACTCAGCGCGGCATGGTTAACAAGCGGGAGTCATCGGAAGAGGACAATACGTGGAGAGCCAGACAGCTGGGACCCACGAGGTCCATAGTCGCACGCTGGATCCCACCGGCTGTATCTTCACACGGAAGGAAGTGCCTCCTTGTTATGCGAAAAAACTATTGCTCCCGATGATAGATGGGACCCGGCAGATTTGGTGGCTCACTTGTGGGACTACTAAACGGACATGTACGTAGGGCTTTATCAACATAATCAACAAATGATTCTAGCAACTGGACCGTTGGATGTTAATCCAACAGTCATGCTGCTTCTTCAATCTCTGTTCTTGCTCCTGTCTCCCGTGGGCGGTAGTGCTGCCGCGCACCCAAACCAGTCAAGTTTCCCACTCCTCTCCATCTGCGACTCCACTGCCGCGTCTTCCCCATCTCCGGGTCGTTCCAGTCTTGGGCCTCCCCGTCATCCATCGGCCTTGGTGCACTCGGCTTGGTGTGGTCAACATGGTCAACAAATGAGAGTCATCGGAAGATGATTGTATGTGAGAGGCTGACAGTGGGGACGCACCACGCCCATGGACGCATCCATGCAACTGCATCCTTTTTTACCCTAAAAATAATGTTTTCTCCCCTGACAGCTGGGACCCACCAGCTACATGTTCGCACGCAACTAAGTGCGTACTTATTATGGCCAAAAAAAGGATTCCCCCCTGACAGCTGGGACCCAACAGCTATATCTTTGCACGTAAGGAAGTGCGTCCTTATCGTCCCTGACAGCTGGGACCCACCCGGTCGAAGCATACGTAGCGTTGTCTGTCTTGTCGCAAACGTTTATGTACATACTGGTCGATCGGTTGCTCTGCAACGATGAACCGTGGCCGAGTAAGTAGCGGCACATGTCATAGTAGAGCCCCCCACGTAGCAGTTAAGGCTATCCCGTGTAAACCGTGTACACGTACATACAACCACACGCCAAAAAATACGGTCATGTACGTACATACGAGCAGGGTCTCGAAATGCGTACTCGCGCATACGGACGGCCAGGGCTCGTGTACATGGAGAGCAACGAACGGCAGTGATGTTGTCATGTTCATCTTTAGCTAACCGGTTGGGTCAGAACAGAGGAAACAACGCCGTGTTCACTGGGAGCCAAGTGACTGGGTCGGAACGCGTCCTATTCATCGGGAGGCAACATACTGGGCCGGAATGGGACGTGTTCAATGGGAGCCAACTGGCTTGGACGGAACAACCAGAACGGGGCCTGGCGTACCACAAAATGGAGGAAAACGGCCTTGTGTTCGACTGTGTATGGTCGAAACGGGGTCCTGTTCATTGGGAAGGGTCTGACGTACCGCAAAACGGAGGAAACGGACTTGTGTTCGAGCTCCTACGGTCAAAATGGGGTGCTGTTGACCGGAAGGGGTGTGGTGTACAACAAAAAGAAGGAAACAAACTTGTGTTGGAGCGCCTACGGTCGAAACGGCGGTCCTGTTCATCAAGAGGGGTGTGGCGTACCGCAAAACGGGACTCCACGGGCTACTATTCATCCACTGTCTACTGCCTCGCTCGAGCCTCCACGGGCTACTGTTCATCCACCATCAACTTCCTCCAGCCTCCACCTGCTACTGTTCATCCACCATCGACTTCCTCCAGCCTTCACCAGCTACTATTCACCATGGGGGTCCTGTTCATCCAGCCTCCACCAGCTACTGTTCAACCAACCCTCTCCACGGGGTCCTGTTCAGCCAGCCCTCCATGGGCTACTATTCATCCAGCCCTCCACGGCTACTGTCCAACCAGCCCTCCACCGGCTGCTGCTCATCCAGCCCTCCACGGGGTCCTGTTCATCCACCCCAACCGGCTCGATCGGGGTCCTGTTCATCAAGCGACAACAACCTATACTACCCCGGGGTCCTTTTCATCCAACCCCCACCGGGAACTGTTCATCCAACCCCCAACAACACTCACTATTCATCACGAGGCAACAGGTTTGATTGGCTTCAGTTAGCAGCAGTAGCAAAGGAATCGCTCGATCGGGTTTAGTTAACAGCGAGGGATCGATCGATCGCTCGGGTTCAGTAATGCATAGCCTGCAGTGCAATCGCTCGGGTTCAGTAGGCGAACGCCTCGCTCGGGTTCAGTTAGAGCCCAACGCCTCGCACACACGCGCGTATGTGTACGAGAGAAACACGCAAACCTCCGTGCATCGCTCGGTCCCAACCACCCACCGTAACCGGGAACTCCCTGAAATTTTCCTCGCCCTCGCTTCTACCACAATTTTTCTGTCATGGACGACCCAAAGAATGTCATGCAGGTGTGTCTTCAGCCCGCCCAGGACGAAAAGTCCATTTTCTGTCATAATTTTTTGTCATAGAAGTAGGAGGCCACCACATCTATGATGATACCGGGTTTTGTCACAATTATCGTCATACAGGTTTCATAAGCATGACAGGAAAAAAATTCGTTCGGCACAAAATGTCACGGATGTGTCTTTTTTTGTAGTGGTGGCTTCTTCTCTCTCTTTGATCTGCAATACAATGTTCCCCTCGGTGTTCTTGGAGTTCTATCTGATGTAATATTCTTTTGTGGTGTGTTTGTTGGGTTCCATGAATTGTGGGTTTATGATATGAATATTCATGAAAAGTAATTAAGTCTTTTTTGAACTTTATTATGCATGATTGTTATAGCTTTGTGTTTCTATCCAATCTATCTGTTTGGTTTGGCCAACTAGTGTTGGGGAATGCGGTAATTTTAAAAAAAAATCCTACGATCACGCAAGATCTATCTAGGAGAAGCATAGCAATGAGCAGGGAGAGTGTCTCCACGTACCCTCGTAGACCGAAAGCAGAAGCGTTTAGTTAACGCGGTTGATGTAGTCGAACGTCTTCGCGATCTAACCGATCCAAGCACCGAACGTACAGCACCTCCGTGTTCAGCACACGTTCAACTCGATGAAGTCCCTCGTACTCTTGATCCAGATGAGGCCGAGGGAGAGTTTCGTCAGCATGAGGGCGTGGCGATGGTGATGATGAAGTTTATTGGCGCAGGGCTTCGCCTAAGCACTGCGACGATACGACCGAGGTGTGTAACTGTGGAGGGGGGACGCACAAGGCTAAAAGATCAACTTGTGTGTCTATGGGTTGTCCCCTGGCCATGTATATAAAGGAGGGGAGGGAAGAGGTGGCCGGCCCAAGGGGGGCGCCCCAGGTGTGGGGAATCCTACTGGGACTCCCCAGTCCAAGTAGGATTCCCCTCCTCTTTCCTATTCCTAGTAGGAGAAGGAGGGAAGGAGGAAGAGGGGAGAAGAAAGGAGGGGGGTGCCGCCCCCTCCTAGTACAATTCGGACCAGCCCAGGGGGGCGCGACCAACCCTTGAGGCCCTTCTGTCCTTTCCCGTATGGCCCATAAAGGCCCATTACTTTCCCCGGCGAATTCCCGTAACTCTCCGGTACTCCAAAAAAATACCCAAATCACTCAGAACCTTTATGATGTCCAAATATAGCCTTCCAATATATCGATCTTTACGTCTCGACCATTTCGAGACCCCTTGTCACGTCCGATCTCATCCGGGATACCGAACAAACTTCAGTCATCAAATCACATAACTCATAATACAAATCGTTATCGAACATTAAGCGTGCGGACCCTACGGGTCGAAGAACTATGTAGACATGACCGAGACACATCTCCGGTCAATAACCAATAGCGGAACCTGGATGCTCATATTGGCTCCTACATATTCTACGAAGATCTTTATTGGTCAAACCGCATAACAACATATGTTGTTCCCTTTGTCATCGGTATGTTATTTGCCCGAGATTCGATCGTCGGTATCATGATACCTAGTTCAATCTCGTTACCGGCAAGTCTCTTTACTTGTTCCGTAATACTTCATCCCGCAACTAACTCATTAGTCACAATGCTTGTAAGGCTTATAGTGATGAGTATTACCGAGAGGGCCCAGCGATACCTCTCCGAAACACAGAGTGACAAATCCTAATCTCAATCTATGCCAACCCAACAAACACCTTCGGAAACACCTGTAGAGCACCTTTATAATCACCCATTTACGTTGTGATGTTTGGTAGCACACAAAGTGTTCCTCCGGTATTCGGGAGTTGCATAATCTCATAGTCTGAGGAACATGTATAAGTCATGAAGAGAGCAGAAGCAATGAAACTGTAACGATCATAATGCTAAGCTAACGAATGGGTCAGGTCCATCACATCATTCTCCTAATGATGTGATCCCGTTCATCAAATGACAACACATGTCTATGGTTAGGAAACATAACCATCTTTGATTAACGAGCTAGTCAAGTAGAGGCATACTAGGGACACTATGTTTTGTCTATGTATTCACACATGTACTAAGTTTCCGGTTAATACAATTCTAGCATGAATAATACACATTTATCATGAAATAAGGAAATAAATAATAACTTTATTATTGCCTCTAGGGCATATTTCCTTCAGTCTCCCACTTGCACTAGAGTCAATAATCTAGTTCACGTCGCCATGTGATTTAACATCAATATTCACATCTCTATGTGATTAACACCCATAGTTTACATCACCATGTGAGCAACTGTAGGGTAACGTAGTAATTTCAAAAAAAAATTCCTACGAACACGCAAGATCATGGTGATGATATAGCAACGAGAGGGGAGAGTGTATGTCCACGTACCCTCGTAGACCGTAAGCGGAAGCGTTAGCACAACGCGGTTGATGTAGTCGTACGTCTTCACGATCAACCGATCCAAGCACCGAACGTGCGGAGCCTCCGAGTTCAGCACACGTTCAGCTCGATGACGTCCCTCGAACTCCGATCCAGCCGAGTGTCGAGGGAGAGTTTCGTCAGCACGACAGCGTGGTGACGATCTTGATGTTCTACCGGCGCAGGGCTTCGCCTAAGCTTCGCGACGATATGACCGAGGTGGAATATGGTGGAAGGGGGCACCGCACACGGCTAAGGAACGATCCGTAGATCAACTTGTGTGTCTATGGGGTGCCCCCCGCCCCCGTATATAAAGGAGGGAGGGAGGAGGGGGCCGGCCTAAGGGGAGGCGCGCCCTAGGAGGGGGAAACCTACTCCAAGTAGGTTTCCCCCCTCCTTTTCCTAATCCAAGAGGGAGGGGGAAGGAAGGAGTAGGAGAGGGGGAAGGCAAGGGGGGCGCCGCCCCCCCCCCTTCCTTGTCCTATTCGGACTCAAGGGGAGGGGGCGCGCCACTTGCCCTGGCCGGCCCCTCTCTTTCTCCAATAGGGCCCATCAAGGCCCATTACTTCCCGGGGGGGTTCCGGTAACCCTCCGGTACTCCGGTTTTCTCCGAAAACTCCCGGAACACTTCCGGTGTCCGAATATAGTCATCCAATATATCAATCTTTATGTCTCGACCATTTCGAGACTCGTCGTCATGTCCGTGATCACATCCGGGACTCCGGACAAACTTCGGTACATCAAAACTTATAAACTCATAATAAAACAGTCATCGAAACGTTAAGCGTGCGGACCCTACGGGTTCGAGAACTATGTAGACATGACCTAGAACCATTCTCGGTCAATAACCAATAGCGGGACCTGGATGCCCATATTGGTTCCTACATATTCTACGAAGATCTTTATCGGTCAAACCGCATAACAACAAACTTTGTTCCCTTTGTCATTGGTATGTTACTTGCCCGAGATTTGATCGTCGATATCCAATACCTAGTTCAATCTCCTTACCGGCAAGTCTCTTTACTCATTCCGTAATACATCATCTCATAACTAACTCATTAGTTACATGCTTGCAAGGCTTAGGTGATGAGTATTACCGAGAGGGACCAGAGATACCTCTCCGACAATCGGAGTGACAAAACCTAATCTCGAATTATGCCAACCCAACATGTACCTTTGGAAACACCTGTAGAGCACCTTTATAATCACCCAGTTACGT
Source organism: Triticum dicoccoides (assembly GCF_002162155.2). Lineage (NCBI taxonomy): Eukaryota > Viridiplantae > Streptophyta > Magnoliopsida > Poales > Poaceae > Triticum > Triticum dicoccoides. The sequence goes on from NC_041391.1 coordinate 47,802,585, forward strand.
TGTGATGTTTGGTAGCACACAAAGTGTTCTTCCGGTATACGGGAGTTGCACAATCTCATAGTTGCAGGAACTTTGTATAAGTCATGAAGAAAGCAATAGCAGTATACTAAACGATCAAGTGCTAGGCTAACGGAATGGGTCATGTCAATCACATCATTCTCCTAATGATGTGATCCCACTAATCAAATGACAACACATGTCTATGGTTAGGAAACATAACCATCTTTGATTAATGAGCTAGTTAAGTAGAGGCATACTAGTGACTATAGTTTTGTCTATGTATTCACACATGTATTATGTTTCCGGTTAATACAATTCTAGCATGAATAATAAACATTTATTATGATATGAGGAAATAAATAATAACTTTATTATTGCCTCTAGGGCATATTTCCTTCACCTTTTTGATTTCTACCTCCGCGGCTTTCAGCATCGCGAAGAGCTCGGGAATAGTCTTGTTCATCCCTTGCATATTATAGTTCATCACGAAGCTCTCGTAGCTTGGTGGCAGTGATTGGAGAATTCTGTCAATGACACTATCATCAGGAAGATTAACTCCCAGTTGAATCAAATGATTATTATACCCAGACATTTTGAGTATGTGTTCACTGACAGAACTATTCTCCTCCATCTTGCAGCTATAGAACTTATTGGAGACTTCATATCTCTCAATCCGGGCATTTGCTTGAAATATTAACTTCAACTTCTGGAACATCTCATATGCTCCATGACGTTCAAAACATCGTTGAAGGCCCGCTTCTAAGCCGTAAAGCATGGCACACTGAACTATAGAGTAGTCATCAGCTTTGCTCTGCCAGACGTTCTTAACGTCGTCAGTTGCATCAGCAGCAGGCTTGGCCCCCAGCGGTGCTTCCAGGACGTAACTTTTCTGTGCAGCAATGAGGATAATCCTCAGGTTATGGACCCAGTCCGTGTGAATGCTACCACCATCTTTCAACTTTGCTTTCTCGAGGAACGCATTAAAATTCAACGGAACAACAGCACGAGCCATCTATCTACAAACGAACATAGACAAGCAAGATACTATCAGGTACTAAGTTCATGATAAATTTAAGTTCAATTAATCATATTACTTAAGAACTCCCACTTAGACAGACATCTCTCTTAGTCATCTAAGTGATCACGTGATCCAAATCAACCAAACCATATCCGATCATCACGTGAGATGGAGTAGTTTCAATGGTGAACATCGCTATGTTGATCATATCTACTATATGATTCACGCTCGACCTTTTGGTCTCCGTGTTCCGAGGCCATATCTGTATATGCTAGGCTCGTCAAGTATAACCTGAGTATTCCGCATGTGCAACTGTTTTGCACCCGTTGTATTTGAACGTAGAACCTATCACACCCGATCATCACGTGGTGTCTCAGCACGAAGAACTTTCGCAACGGTGCATACTCAGGAAGAACACTTCTTGATAATTAGTGAGAGATCATCTTAAAATGCTACCGTCAATCAAAGCAAGATAAGATGCATAAAGGATAAACATCACATGCAATCAATATAAGTGATATGATATGGCCATCATCATCTTGTGCTTGTGATCTCCATCTTCGAAGCACCGTCATGATCACCATCGTCACTGGCGCGACACCTTGATCTCCATCGTAGCATCGTTGTCGTTACGCCATCTATTGCTTCTACGACTATCGCTACCGCTTAGTGATAAAGTAAAGCAATTACAGGGCGTTTGCATTTCATACAATAAAGCGACAACCATATGGCTCCTGCCAGTTGCCGATAACTTCGGTTACAAAACATGATCATCTCATACAATAAAATATAGCATCACGTCTTGACCATATCACATCACAACATGCCCTGCAAAAACAAGTTTGACGTCCTCTACTTTGTTGTTGCAAATTTTATGTGGCTGCTACGGGCTTAGCAAGAACCGTTCTTACCTACGCATCAAAAAACCATAACGATAGTTCGTCAAGTTGGTGCTGTTTTAACCTTCGCAAGGACCGGGCGTAGCCACACTCGATTCAGCTAAAGTGAGAGAGACAGACACCCGCCAGTCACCTTTAAGCACGAGTGCTCGTAACAGTGAAACCAGTCTCGCGTAAGCGTACGCGTAATGTCGGTCCGGGCCGCTTCATCTCACAATACCGCCGAACCAAATTATGACAAGCTGGTAAGCAGTATGACTTGTATCGCCCACAACTCACTTGTGTTCTACTCGTGCATATAACATCAACGCATAAAACCTAAGCTCGGATGCCACTGTTGGGGAATGTAGTAGTTTCAAAAAATTTCCTACGCACACGCAAGATCATGGTGATGATATAGCAACGAGAGGGGAGAGTGTTCGTCCACGTACCCTCGTAGACCGTAAGCGGAAGTGTTAGCACAACGCGGTTGATGTACTCATACGTCTTCACGATCCGACCGATCCAAGCACCGAACGTACGGGGCCTCCGAGTTCAGCACACGTTCAGCTCGATGACGATCTCCGGCCCTCCGATCCAGCAAAGGCTCCGGAGATGAGTTCCTTCAGCACGACGGCGTGGTGACGATGATGATGTTCTACCGGCACAGGGCTTCGCCTAAACTCCGTGACGATATGACCGAGGTGGAATATGGTGGAAGGGGACACCGCACACGGCTAAGGAACGATCCGTAGATCAACTTGTGTGTCTTTGGGGTGCCCCTCCCCCCCCCCCGCCCCCGTACATAAAGGAGCCAGGGGGGAGGAGGCGGCCGGCCTAGAGGGCGCACCAAGGGGGGGAGTCCTACTCCCACTGGGAGTAGGACTCCCTCTTTCCAAGTAGGAGTAGGAGAAGGGGGGAAAGAGGAGGAAGAGGGGAAGGAAAGGGGGGGCGCCCCCTTCCCTTGTCCTATTCGGACTAGGAGGGGGAGGGGCGCGCGGCCCCCTCCTGGCTCCTTCCCTCTTCTCCCTCGTGGCCCATGTAGGCCCATTAACCCCCCGGGGGGTTCCGGTAACCTCCCGGTACTCCGGTAAAATGCCGATTTCACCCGGAACTATTCTGATGTCCAAACATAGGCTTCCAATATATCAATCTTTATGTCTCGACCATTCCGAGACTCCTCGTCATGTCCGTGATCACATCCGGGACTCCGAACAAACTTCGGTACATCAAAACTTATAAACTCATAATAAAACTGTCATCGAAACGTTAAGCGTGCGGACCCTACGGGTTCGAGAACTATGTAGACATGACCTAAAACCATTCTCGATCAATAACCAATAGCGGGACCTGGATGCCCATATTGGTTCCTACATATTCTACGAAGATCTTTATCGGTCAAACCGCATAACAACATACGTTGTTCCCTTTGTCATCGGTATGTTACTTGCCCGAGATTTGATCGTCGGTATCCAATACCTAGTTCAATCTCGTTACCGGCAAGTCTCTTTACTCGTTCTGTAATACATCATCTCATAACTAACTCATTAGTTATAATGCTTGCAAGGCTTAAGTGATGAGTATTACCGAGAGGGCCCAGAGATACCTCTCCGACAATCGGAGTGACAAAACCTAATCTCGAAATACGCCAACTCAACATGTACCTTCGGAGACACCTGTAGTACTCCTTTATAATCACCCAGTTACGTTGTGACGTTTGGTAGTACCCAAAGTGTTCCTCCGGTAAACGGGAGTTGCATAATTCTCATAGTTATGGGAACATGTATAAGTCATGAAGAAAGCAATAGCAGAATACTAAACGATCATGTGCTAAGCTAACGGGATGGGTCATGTCAATCACATCATTCTCCTAATGATGTGATCCCATTAATCAAATGACAACACATGTCTATGGTTAGGAAACATAACCATCTTTGATTAATGAGCTAGTCAAGTAGAGGCATACTAGTGACTATATGTTTGTCTATGTATTCACACATGTATCATGTTTCCGGTTAATACAATTCTAGCATGAATAATAAACATTTATCATGATATGAGGAAATAAATAATAACTTTATTATTGCCTCTAGGGCATATTTCCTTCAATAAATGATAGTAATTGAAATAATTTCATATGTAATTTTGTATGAGGGGTCAGATGGTCCTAGCGGTGATCACGACGAGGCAGAGATGGACACTGAGGAGTCTCAAAACCGCAGCAGATGCTGGAGACACATTGGAAGGTCATGGCTATGACATTTCGGTCCCAACGGGATGCATATATATTCTACAACAAGAACGCCAAAGAGTGTGGGTTCAGCATTAGGAGAGAGGAGGTGAAACGATGGGAAGGTGCTTCTGGAATTATATGGTACAAGAGGTTCCTTTGCTCCACGGGAAGGAGAAGGCAGAGAAAATTCATAACGCCCTCGGGCTTAGACCCGAGACTCGTTGCGAGTGCGATGCGCATATGGTGGTGAAGTTGGACAGAGCACGTGGAGTTTGGTTCGTCGCGGCATTCATGGACGATCACAACGACGCACTGGCTCGACCAGACGAGGTCTCATTTTTGTGGTCACACAGACGGATTGGAGATGGCACGAAGACAGAGATACTGGCAATGCAAGGGGCTGGGACCAGAAAGCATACAATGGTCGACAACTTTATCAGTAGGTATGATTCATACGATAAGTGCGGACTTATTAGGCGTGACGTTTACAATCTGTGCTGCAGAGAGAAAATGAAGCTCATTGTAAAGGGTGATTATGAGATAACAGTGAGCATTATGAGGAGCAGAAAGGCAAAAGACCCTGACTTCTTTGAGTATGTGCTTGATAAGGAAGGGCGGTTGAAGAGTATGTTCTGGTGCGATGCACAGTCGTGGAGGGACTATCAGGACTACGGAGATGTGGTCGTTTTTTTATAGCACTTATAAGATGAACAAATATGGTATATGTTGTTCATCCCCTGTCGGTGTTAATAAACACCGTTGCACCATTGTGTATGGATGCGCCATAGTTTCTGACGAGGCCGAAGGGATGTACCGTGGCTGCTTGAGACATTTATGACGGCAAACTGCCAGGTAAAGCCAAAGTTAATAATCACAAACGGTGACGCTGCAATGATACAAGCGATTCAGAGTGTCCTTGCAGATGTGTTCCATTGTCTTTGTTCGTGTTATATCGAGAAAATATGTAGAGGCACCTACATTACAAGTCACTGGATGAGTTCAGATCACTCATGTACTATGCCACCTCTCAAGGCAACTTTGAGCATAGATGGACCGCTTTCATTGAAAAATGGAAGACAGATAAAACTTAAGAGTGGCTTAACATGATGTATAAGAAGAGGAGACTTTGGGCGGCGTCATATCCTTCTGGTGACTTTTTTCTTGGTATGCGAAGTAATCAGAGGAGCGAAAGCCTCCTTCACCTTCACCGGTATGATCATGTTTGATTTGGTAGTACATTATGAGAACTGTATAGTTCGCCTCCGTGAGAATGAGGTGCAAGATGACTGCGATGCTAATCAGAAATTACCACCGTCGGTTACTGAAAATAAGGCCATTCAGGAGCATGCTGCTGCCGTATTCACTCCTGTTAATTTCTACATTCTGCAAGATGATCTGAAGAAGATGGGACAGTTGGAGATATTTGAGACGCCCGTGGGAATTGAGTGTCAGACGTTCATCGTGACATGGTAGGATAACCACAAGTGCAGGTATACTGTTCAGTATGAACCAGGTAACTCCGAAGAAACTATATCATGCACTTGTCTCGGGATGGTTCGAAAAGGACTACCTTGCAAACACATTCTCTTTGTTCTGCATCATCTTAACATATCTGAAATACCAAAGTGCTCCATGGATCCACGCCTGCACCCTCCACCATTCGTCCACCGGCAGGCGAAGGGGGGTCTCTTGGCCTCCGTGTCGTTGCGGCGCTTGCGGGAGGGCCACCGCCGCGGCCACCACGACCGGCACCCTCTGACGCCATCTCTGGCGACTTTCGGTGGTTAAACGTAGCGTGAATCGCAGCTGGAGTTCCCGCCGAAGGAGAGGTTTCGTGGCGGAGGAGGATGGGGGAGAAATAGGCCGTGAACCCTAAATTGATCCGGACCCGGCATATATACCGGAATCGCGGCCGGTTTGCGGGCCCCTCGTAAACATTTACGGGCCGAACCCTTTTTAGTGGACCTGCTCAGGCCTTTTTTTTTGGTTCATCCCGTTAAACGGCCGGAAAAAACACACTTCATGGGAGTTACACGAGATCTGCTAGAGATGCGCTAAGATTAAGAAGACCAGAGTGGAAGAATGAATTCAGGAGGTAGGTATTACATATTCACTGTGCAGTGTGAGCGTCTGTGGTTGATTTGGACACACCAGCAAACACACATTGTCATGGAAAATTGAATGCCACATTACAAGGATACAAAAAAGTTACTTGTCTCTGTAACCTAATGTAAATTGAACGGAACATCTATGAGACTAAAAGTAACTTGTTGGTACTCACAAATCGGAAATCCTCGATTTCTTTTAGTAGCAACATGATATTAAGCAAAGAAGTGTGAGAAGTAGAAAAACACAAGCAAATTTACCCATATCACAATTTAAACAATTCACTATAAGCGCAGATGGCAACATCAAGTAGCAGAGGATTTCCCACTTCAGCAGCTGCAGCTCCCGGGTCACCTCGACGGCAGAGCAAATTGTGAAGCCTTTGTTTCATCGCCATTTTTCTATGATGATATGATGATCTGCCGCCTTCAAGTAGGCCAGTTCCACTGGTTTATAGATCATATCATGTATCCGGCTGTAGATGCTCTTAGACACTGCTCAGCTGATAGATAGATAGACCACGTGCAACGAGGCTGAACTGAAAAGTTGGGCGTGATGTCTGCATGCACCAGGCCAACGTCTAGTCTAGAGCAAGTAACCAAGTTCCGCAGATGGTGACATCAAGTAGCAGCCGATTTTCCGCTTGAGCAGCTGCAGTTCTCGTGTCACCTCGACGGCCATGAGGGAGAGAGCAAGTTTCGACGGCTTTGTTTCATTGCCTCTTTCTACAACGATATGCCTGGACATGCAAAATCTGCCTCCTCCAAAGTAGGCCAGCTCCACTGGTTTATAGAGCATCATGTACCCGGTGCGCTTGCACCACTCCACGGGGCAGGCCTCCTCCCACACCTGCAGGATCGCCGGAGGTCTGGCCTCTATGTCGCAAGCGCAGAATCGGCGGGCCGTGGAGCAAAAGCCAAAGAGCAGCTGCCGGCCACCGATGTCTGGGACCAGAATCGCCCGGCCCCGTACGGGCAGCTGCCAGGCCCCTTCCCTGCGCCACCAGCGGCGCACCGTGTCGAAGGAGAAGGTGCCCTGGTTTTGCAAGGAGATCCATACACGCGCGCCGGCAACAAAGTACGCGGTCACCTCGCAGCAGGTAGCGCGCCGGGGGCCGGTCAGGACGGGCGGCTCCCGGAGGGCGCGCCAGGCCCAGCCGCGCCCGGTGGCTGCCCCTGCCGGGGGAGCGGTGCGGGTTAGTGCCTCGTAGTGGGTGCCCGGGTGGTCGTGCCACCACGTATGTCCGGACATGACGAAGAACATGTCGTCACCGACTGGGAGCAGGACGGGGCGACACTTGACGCCGTGCATGTCCGGGCCGGAAGTGGCCGTCTCGGAGTCGACGTTGTGGAACATCGTCCCGCGCTCACTTGAGGCGGAGACGATGATGTTGGTGCCGTAGGCGGCGAAGGCGAGGCTCTGGTAGGTCTCGGTGCGCCGGAAGCGGGCGACGGGGCGCGGAAAGCAGCGTGGCTGTGGGGGGAATTCTTCGTCGTCGTCGCCGTCGCCGGTGAAGAGATGCTTGAGATTCAGCCTGTAGACAAAGTAGCCCTCCTTCGAGTCGTAGACCACGACGAAGGGCCGGATGCGGTGGCGCTGCCCAGCGGCAGCCATTCCCCACCCGCCGGAGAAGATCTCTGTTTTGGGGTTTTTGGGGTAGGGCTGATCTGGTCTCTCTTCTTCTTCTTCTTCTTCTTTTTTGACAGGTCCTGCGCAACCGAGCGGTGATTATAGGTAACAGATGCAATCGGAAAGTCTAATTCTTCAGCATACTACTTACTTTATTTTCCTTATTTTGTTGGGGTTTGCCGCCATATGGACGTGAAACTACAACTCCTACTTTTTCTCGAATACAGATACAAACTACTACTGCCTTCGTTCCAAAGTTAGCCTGACTTTCCAAAAGAAAAAGTTAGCCTATTAAAAACGACTTATATATGTGTCTACGAATACTACTTATTAAGAAATATTACATAGTGTTTTTCTAAAGTTAGCCTGACTTTCCAGAGCTTTTTCGGAACGCTACCTGGGGCTCCCAACTGCTATTGGCAGAATTACGAGCGGCACTTTTGAGCACATCGTTGAAAGATGTTGCTGCAAAATGCGGGGTTGGTCAGAAAGAAATATGGCTTGTGCGGCAAGGGAGACTCTTCTGAAGACGATAGTCCAAGCAATTCCGGTCTTCAGTATGAGTTGTTTCCTTCTCACAAAAAAGGTGTGCAAGAGCATTAGATCATGTATGGCCAAGTAATGGTGGGGGAGCTCGATCGACAAATGCTCCCTTCACTGGATCTCATGGGACCTTTTCGAAAAAAAACTGGATCTCATGGGACAAACTTGCAGCACCGAAGATTAAGGGTGGCATGGGCTTTCGAGATTTGCACCTCTTCAATCTTGCTATGCTTGGGAAACATGGCTAGCGCCTTCTTACTAATCCAGACACACTTTGTGCGAGAGTACTCAAAGGTAAATATTTTCCTCGTACAAATTTTCTCAATGCAACGGCTCCGGCTTGATCATCGACGACCTGGAAGGCCATTGTGGCGGGAAGAAAAGCTCTGGATGTTGGCCTCATAAGGCGAGTGGGGGATGGTTCAACCATTTCCACATGGACGGACAGTTGGATCCCTAATACTGTTAACCTGAAACCAATGGGCAGAATTGGCTCGGATACAGTGGAGAGGGTCTCTGACTTGATCGGCAACTACACATGGAATTGGAATGTGGATGTTGTGCGTCGAAATTTTCTTCACCCGGATGCAGAGGCAATACTGAATATCCCTCTGAACCCTGCTGGTGGTGAGGAACCGTTAGCTTGGGCTTTGGAAAAGTCAGGCATCTACTCTGTAAAATCTGTGTATCGATCTCTGGTGACTTGAAACGAGCTTCGTTCTCTAGAGGAAGGGATGGTTATGGAATCTTCATCGCCAAATAAACAGTTGTGGACGGCCTTATGGAAACTTGATGTGGTACCAAAAGTTCGAGTTTTTTGGTGGAGGGTGCTCCGACGCATTCTACCTGACTCAATTTCCTTGCAACGAAGACATATTAAACATAATTCACTATCTAGGGTTTGCAAGGCTACGAATGAAGATCTGATGCATGCTTTGATAAGCTGTACACATGCTAGGAAGTTTTGGGTGGCAGCCAAGGATCGGTTTCAGTTGCACCTTCCAAGGCTGCACCCAAACACTTGGCTAGCGACATCTTGCTTGACCAGAGATTTAATCAAGAGGAGAGATGCAAAATCATCACTATTATGCACACAATCTGGTCATCGAGAAATCGGTGGACCCATGATCGAGAGGGGTATGATCCCGTTCAAGCCATCAAATCGGTTCATGAGACTTTGGCAATCTTGGAGTTACCATCAGGCCGGAGAAAATGATACCCAATCAGTGCTGGAGACCGCCCGATCTGGGCTAGATTACCATCAATATTGATGGTGCAGTGAGTGTAGAGGACATGAGGGGAGGAGCGGGAGGTGTGGCTTGCTCACACTTAACGTTTCTGGGCGCGTGGAGTAAACCCTTATATGGCATTTCAGGCCCTTTTACAGTTGAGCTTTTAGCACTCCGAGAGGGGATGATCTTCGCACAACTTCGCGGATTCTCACATGTCTTAGTGCAGATTGACTGTTTGCAACTTGTCAATCTCTGGAAGTCACGCGACAATCCTCGGTCAATTGCAGCGCCTATATTTGAAGAATTAGAGGAGATCGGAGCTTCTTTTGCTTCTTTATCGGTTACTCATGTTAGTAGGGATGCTAATGTCCCGGCTCATCAATGTGCTCGCTTTGCTTGTTCTCTTGAAGGAACGGAGAGTTGGCTTGATGTTAGCCCTGAGTTTCTTATTTCTTGCCTACGGGCTGATTGTAACCAGATGTTAGTTCATTAAAAAAGCTCCCAATTCGATGCAAAAAAAAAACATGTCTCCCCGTCGATTTTTTTTTCATCCAGCCGGGTTTTTCCCACCACGTCATATTTGACCACACTTCCAAGTATGACCCTCAGTCAGATTTAGTTTACCTTTTAGTACAACACTACATCAACTCTACCTTAATTAATTTGCCCTTTTCAATAACATGGAATTATGCCACTCAATTTCATGCCATATTTCACATCACTTTTCTCGTACGCCATTTAATCACATTAAGTTACTTACCATGCAAGACAGACTACCAAATTGTTATGTTCAAAAAATATTTGACTCCTGTGATAACATGCTCCTAATAATTTAAAACAGACAAAGTACATCCAACAAGACTTGTTTGTAGTTTATACTAGCACAGATGCCCATATGTTGCAACATGAAAGATAATTGGCATGTTCATCAAAAGATTCATCAGCATGGCACAAAAACATATTGAACGGTACCACTACTTGATGGTATAGGAGACAGGATTGGGTCTAGCATCAATACATATCAACGATAATCACACTATCCATGAGTAAATCAAGGTGCAACACTGCATGGCGGGCGTGCCCAGGCACGCCCGAGCACCCCCATATCCGCCCCATATTTGGGCTGGATATGAGGGGTGCCGGTCAGCCCGGGCGTTTGAGGCCCGTTTGAGGGAGCCGTCTGGGTCGAAACATCGTGGCCGGTAAGTGACCGGGCATTTGAGGCCGGTTTGGGGCGCCCGGCTGTAGATGCTCTTAGTTTGTGATTTGCATGTTCATAATAATGTGATTGTGTAAATAAATGTTCATAAAATTCTACTTGTCAATTACCTTATATTTTGATCAGAAATTTGGTAAATAAATTAAAGTGAAATGGTTCAGAAGGTAACTAAATTAAGTTGATTTATTATCATACAGGGAAGTTGGACGAAGGTGTGGTGGGAACAAAGGTGAAATGGGAACCTTACGTTCTTTTTAAGTAGTAGATAAGTAGAGAAGATAGAGATTATTTTTTGTTGTTGTTTAGATTAAGAAAACCTCTACTTTTTCGCAGTCTACATAATGAAATTAATTTTTATACTATATAACTTTTAGTATTGTAGATGTTGGTATTTTTAAATCTAAATTTTGTCAAACTTTCCATAGTTTGACTTCAAAAAAAATTATATGTGGAGTAAAAAGAAATGGAGGGAGTAGAGACATTCCCCTCCAGAAATCCATATTTTGCCATTGGCCCTCAGTCATCCCCTGTTAGGCCAACTGGTATAAGATGCTCCCAGTGTTTTCCTTTATCGACAGAGGCGTCACGACCTTGAGCAAGGAGGACGCAATGTTCCGGTGAGAACTTGTCAGGACCTTGTTATATGTTGGGTCTACACGACTCACCGCGGTGTCACTGACAGAGGAAAGACAAAGCGTTCACATGTTCGAGTTGTGGACTGCCGCCAGCGCCAGAGTTGATAGGTGGGGTTTAGAGGGAAACCTTGGGACGGCAGCACCACAGCGGAGGCAATGACCCAGGCAGGACGAAGCGTCGATGATGCGGTTGGCTAGAGGGGAGGGGTAGGGGGAGAGGTACGTGGTTGGAGGAGGGGGACAAAATCGATGGAAACTCAAAAAAAAGATATCTATATGTTTAGGCTTATATCATCTCGCTCTCATGTTTTCTTTGAATGTTTACATACAGGTCTCATGCACGGTACAGAAAGAATAATATTTAAAACAGATGTTCACTTCTTTTACATGTTGTTAGCTAGTCCTGCTATATAAGAGCATCTATAGCCGGACTTAGC
>NC_041391.1:47814933-47880057 GCF_002162155.2 Triticum dicoccoides
TAAACATCCGCAGTTAGTATTTGGGTGCGTCCGTACTTGTGCATGCATGCAGCCATGCTCCTTATTTTGTCCCTTGTATGTCCAGTCAATTGCATGTGAGTCATAGAGATGAAGAGAGAAAAAAGAAAAGAAAGAGAAAAGGTGGTTCGGATAGGCCGCGTCCTACGTGGTTTCTGACCGGATGTGTCCGCGAGCCCTCATATCCTCCCTACGTTTGGTCTCATTACGAAGGTTTGTGGACAGTCCGATAGTTTAGAGATGATATGAGGGGTCTAATTCGACTTTTTATTCCTTCTCTCTCATGTCTAGCCACTGACCGAGCACGCCCGTAGACATTTGACGAGGATTTGAGGAGGCCGACTATAGATTCTTAAGTGATTGATAGCGATGACCCTTGATAGCATGGCAATAACATATATGTCTTACACTAAGATTCGTGCAAAATTCTTTCATGCTAGCCACACCCATAACATATACCCCAGGCAGCCGTTGTTGTATTAACTTTAGTAGTGCTAGTCCTTATCAAGTGGAACCCGACGGTGATTGGCCGGTAAACCTTGCCAGTAGCATCCGGATATATAACGGCACAATCCGATGGGAGGAAACAGTCAGTGAGTCATGCATGCATGCATGTGTGACTCCCGTCGCGTCACCTATCCAAAGTGAGGACGCACGAAGCACTTGATCCCCGTCGACGGCGCGAGACATGCATCCATATCCTAAAGGCAGAAATAAGGAATTTCCTGCATGCTTTTAGCCCTCCCCTTTTCTTGGTGCAACCAGACGGAAAACCTTAGCGCCGATGACACCGAAAAGCTGCGGCGGTGCGAGGATATCCACGAGTTAGCGTCACCAGACGGCGAAAGTAAGTAAGCTGGGATTGGCATGCAGGAGCTAGCTAGGCAGCCATGATATGATAATTAATCAAGGGAGTACCTAGAACTCATCTAGATGAGATATAATTTGGTCTCATTCACTTTGGAAACAAGAACAGATACAACCCACTTCAGCACACACACATCTTATAGCATCACATCCGATGGCTATAAAAGATGAATGAGACCAAATTAGATCTCATCTAGATGAGTTATAGCAAAACTGATTAATTAACGACACAGGCCATGCTTTGCTAAAGAATCGGCGTCAGATAAAGGAGGGATATGATAGGGATGATTCGGAGAGAGATAAAAGGGAGAGATGCGATGTGTGGATGGCTCACCCACACGCACCTGCTCTTGATTCGGCACGGCCGGTTTGACAAACCCATCCATCTGTCTGGGTTCGCACCGGCGCGGTAGCCTCTCCCACTGCACGTCGAGGAGTTGATCGGGTTTGGAGTTGCACCCAACATGCACCACACACGTCCACGTAAACTCGGCTTGGATTTCTCACCCGCCATGCATGGTCGTTAGGCGGGACCCGATCGTGTGCGGCGTGCTCACACGGCTGGATTACTAGTGATACTACGCTGTGTGGATTCAGTTAACTTGAGCTGTGGTTAAAATTATAAGGCATGCAGTGGTTCCATTCAGTACGGTGTGGCGAGTGCTTGCGCTTTCCTCACGTCAGCACTGCGAGCTGAAGCAGACTCTCGGTCAAACTTACTGAAATATAGGAGTACAAGGCATGTAAAATAGAAACGTGCATGGAACAGCAGTGTCAATCTTTCGTCCTTTGCAGTGCAGCGAAAAGAAAAGGCAGCCACACACAAGTCGGCAAGCTACTAGCACTTTCTCTCGCATGCGGCCGCGCCGTTGAGCCGCCACTCACAATCAGGTGTGTGTGTCTGCTTCTAGCGCACATGCATACGCGCGAGTGTGATCACCTACCGTACCTAGAGCGCATTTAAAAAGGCCCTGAGGCCTCTCCCCGCTGGCCTCGGACTGCAGGCTCCAAGAGACGAACAGCAGGAGGATCCATCCATCCAGGGGTACGTCTAGTTAGGCGTCAAGCTCTCGTGTCGACACAATAGATAGCTTTAGTTTCGTCCAGGAGAAGCAAGCAAGCAAGCAAACTCTAGCTTCTTCGGGCCGGCCGGCCAGCTGAGGTATGTATGTATGTATGTATGGCCATCGTCGTCACTTCTTCGACTGAGCTTGCTCTTTTTATACCGTGCCCTGTATGGATAAATGAAGTTGTGCCTTTGCCCTTTTGTTTTGAATACATCCATCCATCCTTGTGTTGGTTCCGGTGGTTTGAGCTACGACTGATTCCTCTTCCTCCTCTTTTAGTTAGTTTGGTCTTCTCACAAGTTCAACCAGCAAAAATTACCTCATCGATCGGCATGTATGCTCACTTTGTTGCTTCCATTCAACCGCTTAATTCCACATGCATGCCATGCAGATATATACAAAGATTAGAATGCCCAATTGCTGCTTTGTTTTGTACTATATGAACACCCACCCAAGCATGCATATGTAATTGTAATGAAGCAGCAGGGTAGCCAAGGCTTAACGGTGGCATTTCTTCTCTCATGGAGCTATCATACCTCAGCTAGGAAGACCAGTGTTCATGCAAAACTGGAGGATACCTCGTTAGTTAGGAGCAGTACTGTTCATCTGTTCCAAGTTAGGAGCATAATCCATTCCAGTCGCTGTTGCTAAACAAGTTACACCCAACTCATCAAGTTTACTCACTTGTTAGGATAGTGTTAGGTGTCTCCGTTTACCCACCAAAATGAACCTCCTTGGACTATGCAAGCTAATCGTGGCCCTATCAGATGTTGACGTACACTTGCCTTGGTTGAATCGGTTGTTGATCAGTTGCTGTCACAAGAGTAGTGACCAAATGTTGTGGGAGCATATTCTGGTCCAGGTTCTACTCGATTAACTATTTTCTTCTTCGTTCCCGGTGGCGTCTCCTAGTACAGTGTTATTGGTGACCGGCCATCTGGATTCTGGAAGCACCATGCATGCATGAAGCTCATATAATGTTTCAGCTGGACTATTCCAACCGATCCCAAATTTGCCGGCTTTACTTCCAGTATACCTATGTTGACAAAATTGGAAAATTTTGATAGTTTGTATGCATGTGGGATATATTCTGACATGTGCTGCCTTCAGGGTTCAAGGAGCTGCAGTGTCTGCATCGTCGGTCGCTCGCAGGAGAAAAGAAGAGAATGTTGCGCGAGAGATGGCAGGGATGCGTTCTCATTCTCGTCCTGCTTCTTCTCTCCAACGCATCAGGTATGTATGTCAGTGACTGTGATTAGGCCTGTGCTCCGGTTTTAGAATAGTGAAGAGTTCAGCTAGTCCGAGTGATCTGGGTTACCCCACGTTTCATCTCTGTTTCTTTTTCTCAACTATAGGGGTTTTGTAGCAGCCCAATAGCGAGCATCCGATGTGACACTGGTTCCATTCTCGCTTCCCTTTCTGCCCCCCAAGCTAGATTCGTTACTTAACTCGACATACTACATACATTCCCGTACATAGAGCATCGCAGAAAGGAAGAAAGATAGCAAGTGTGCGGCAGTACAAAAGGGACTTTTTTAGTCGAGTCATAGGCAAAAGCAGAGGCAACACGCGTCCAAATTCATCGGTTCTGCTCTGGCCTCGTGTTTAAGAAGCTGAATGAATCATGCGCCTACCTAACATTCTTGATCAACGTTTCTCTTAGTTTGACACATGTAAAGGCCGCCTTATCGCTCGTTCCTTTCCATACCTTCGATTATCCAAATATAAAATTCGCCACTCAAGGACATAACAGACCCTGAACCCTGAAGCTAGCCATGCCCAGGTCTGGCTGTAATGCTGCAGCTAGTAAAAAGAAGCTTCAGTGATGATGATGTGGTCAACAACAACAACAACAACAACAACAACAACAACAACAACAACAACAACAAAGCCTTTAGTCCCAAGCAAGTTGGGGTAGGCTAGAGGTGAAACCCATAAGATCTCGCAACCAAAGTGATGATGATGTGGTCAAACAAGAAAATTCTTTACACAATCGCTGCTACACACTGGCAAGCACTGACTCAAATTTACCGTCATGCATGATGGGCAGGCACTTCTCTGGGGGAGAACACGATCCTCCCTTCGAATTCTAAGCAGACCAGGCAAGCGCGCGTGTGCGACGGAGCAGACCACCGGCTGCTGCGGTCCCTCGCCAACACCGGCGAAGAGGTCATGGTCACCATCCCCAACTCACATTTGCAGCACATCGCCGAGTTCCGGGAAGAGGCCCGGCTCTGGGTCGCCACCAACGTGGCGCCGTTCCTCCCGGCAACCATGATCACGCACGTCCTGGCGGGAGACGACGCCCTGTCGTCTGTCTCCCCTGGGGACACCGCCTACTCGCTGGTCCCCGCCATGCGGAACATCCACGCCGCGCTTGTCGCCGCAGGACTCGACGGCCGCATCAAGGTGTCCACCACGCTGTCCGCGGTGCCGCTCGCCCCGTCGTGGTCCGCCGGCATCCCGGGGCGCGTCCTGCGGTTCCTGGGGGAGACCGGCTCGCCCTTGTTCCTCCTCAAGGCTCGCGTGTCCGAGGCCGCTGTAGATGACGCCAGGGTCAGCGACGTGTATGCCGCAATGCTGGCGCTGGGCTTCTCGGGCATCCCGGTGATCACCGCTCAGTCAGAGGAGCTCGGTGGCGCGCTGGTGTACCACAGCTACTTGTATGGCCGTCGTCCCATGACCGCCGGTGGAGGTGGGAGGCGGTCGCTGGCGACGGGGACGTTCTGCGTGGCGCTCCAGAATGCGGACCCGACAGCGCTGCAGGCGGGGCTGAGCTGGGCGTGCGGGCAGGGACAGGCCGACTGCTCGGCGGTGCAGCCCGGAGGGGCGTGCTACAAGCAGAACAACGTGGCGGCGCTGGCCTCCTATGCCTACAATGACTACTACCAGAAGAGCGCCAGCACCGGCGCCACCTGCTCCTTCAACGGCACCGCCACCACCACCGCCACTGATCCCAGTAAGCAGAGCACCAACAAGAACAGTTTCGATGCACAACCTTCTTGTCATTTACCACCATGGATCGCCTCTGATTATTTCATGTTAATTGCTCGTTGCAGGCTCAGGATCGTGCGTCTTCGCAGGAAGGTGAGCACCATTTCTCAAGATTTCTCGCGCTCAGAGGTCATTTCACAAATCTGACAGGGTACCAATTTCATGCTTGCAGCACCATGGCAGGAGACTCCACCTCCAACTCGAGCGTGCCTAGCGCGAGCGCTCCGACGAGCCTCGGCGCCCCTCCGTCAGACGATCTCACTCCTCCGGTCGGCTCGAGCCCTCCATCCGATTTCGGGCCCCCGGCAGCCGACACGGCCCCTCCGACGAGCTTTGACGCTCCCCCAGGTGGCTTCGGACCACCGTCTAGCTTCGGTCCCCCGTCTGTGTTCGGCAGCCCGCCATCGACGTTCGGCCCGCCCGGGAGCTTAAGCGGGAGCGGGAGCTTCGGGCCGAGCGGCACCCTCGAGCCTTACGGCATCGGGTGTCGCCACGTCGCCTCTTTGGCTGCCTCCACTCTTCTGTCCGCCATTGTTCTTGCCGTCCTTTGTGCCTCACCAGATCTGATGTAAATTCTCTGAATGTGAATTTGGATTAGGTATACAGAGCTAACACTGTCGTTAGCTATTACTATTGCATCTTATGTTCTTGGTCTTGTAGATGTCAGATTCAATGTTTAGGAACCGTATGGATATATATGATTTGCAGAGTATTTGGCATTGCACTTGAGAATAACCTGGGTACGTACCTGGGTAGTTAGCCTGACGTGTTTTGGATTGGGAATAGTTTCAGTTCACTTGTGAAAAAAAAAATAGAAGGAGCTTCAGCACGATGACTTTAGACATGCAACTTCTGAACCGACCGCCCATTTCTCTTCCCGGATGAAGTCAACTTTCAGAGTTCAAACCGTATCTCCAGCGTCCTTTAGATGGTCGGTAGCAACTGCATTGTTGAAACAAAAGTGTTATAAGGAGCTGGAAAGCAACAAGCTAATGATTACCAAACTTACTAGTTTACATCAGGATGATAGCTCCGAGCAAGTTTCCGATAGGCTGGAATAGGACATATTCTTAGAACCAACACACAAAGAAAAAAATTACAAGCGTGTCTACAGTATTGCTTGCCAACCTCGTATTTCCATTAATACGAAATACTAAACAAGTGAAAGAATCAACTAAGGAGTTAATGAAAGTGACAATTAAAAGCATCGTAAGCTCATGGCATTCATTTGAGTCCAAACAAAATGGCCCTAGACGTCATGGCATACTTTGCACCAAAGACTAATGATCCAATTACATGCTAATGGTGCAGCATATTAATTTATCATTTACCAATGATACATACCTTAATGCAGTACTGATTTTATTTTACATGTAGATTGTATGACTAAAAGAGAATGAAAATTGGAAGCTGGAAATCAACTATGAAAAGTTTGCATATCTGATAATCACAAGAATTTGTATGCCGAACACCAGGATGACTAAGAAAAATGGTTTAAACTGGAGTGAAACAAAACTTGGTTTGGTTCTATGCCAAACAAATAGTTCCTTTTTTATGTGAACAAGTGCTAGATTTTCGTTCAACGAATGGAGGTTGTTGATGGACTAAAGGCAGGAAAATAAAGTTCTAAACTACGCATTAACTGGCGAACCTCCTTCCAAGCAGGAACTTCTTCCTAGATGCCGGCAGTCAGGGAAAGGAGTGCTCCACTTGCCTGAAGATTCATTTATTTCTTTCTAGCCATATCAACAAAAATATCAGAAGCTTTGAGGTTTTCTGTCGTTCAGGAAATCTATCCCTAAAAAAACAACCTTCATGATGACACCTGAGTTTTCAAAGATAAACGGGAGAGACTGTCAAGTCCAGGCTCCGACTGCGAACTACTGCTAACAGAGCTGATTTTGTGTGGCATAAGGCACAGGAGATGGAAGCGGTAAACATGTACTCACTACATCAGTTTCCAACTGAATACTTCAGTTTTGAAAGGCATAGAAATTGATAAGATAGCCATACGACTGTTGCACTTGTAAAGTCTTTTCTCCAATATCTTCACTCTTTCTGGCATTTGCTAATTCTTGTAAATACCCCCCTAATTAATGTGTAGCCATAAAATGTGTTATTTTAGGGAAAACTATTGTTGTGTCTTCTGCTAGCTTCTATACATATTTGTTCACATGGAGTTCCTGTAGTGTAGGGAAACTGTATACAAATCCTGTGGAAATGTCAAAGGGTATTTAGAAGAGCACAATGTCACATGTGATTCAATAAAAGAACAAGATGTCAAAAACAACATTATCTTCATAAGCATGCCATTATTCAGAGGATCCTAAGAAACTATATACCTTCTCTAGGGTTTCTATAACCTTGTATGAAGCATTTGTATTGCCAATATACTCCCATCTGCGCACTACATCCACCCTGCATCAAATGCACATCTATTATTAATGAACTCAATCTCAATATTCCATCTATCTTTGATCCTGTCCAGCTGTTCTTCATGGTGAACAATAACATTAACAGAACTTCGAGGTAAGAACTAACCTGAATTGTGTAGGAAAACGTGATAGGTAGCCTTGGCTAGCAATACAACATAGTGGTAGCTTAGTAGATAAAACAGCACAATCATACTTTCAAAACAACAACCATGTTAATCAAGTATCCAGAGATCCAGTCAATTGAATCTTAAATTATCCAGATGTTTCTCTATCATAAGCTCTGCAGGATCATTCAGCGCACTGGTGACAGCTTTCTCCCATGCAGTTGACTCCAAAGCGTTCACCTTTGCCAGACGGCACAACACTGACTCTAGCAACACTGCATCCCCTTCCCTCTCAATTCCCTGAATGAACTTGGTCACGCCATCCTTGCTTGGCGCAAAACCCTTAAAAGTCATCTCATCCAAAACCTGATCTGCTTCATGGAACGCCCCGGCAACACACATCCCATCAAAGAGCATTCTGTACGTCACCACATCAGGAGGGCAGCCCCTTCTAGGCATGTCCTCAACCAACTCATTTGCGTCCCGCCACCGCCCCAACTTGCACAGCCCAGCAACCAATGTGTTATAACTAACTGCATCTGCCTTGCACCCACTTTTCTGCATGTCATCCAGCACCGTGAATGCAGCATCTAGATCGCCCTCATCCTCGCAGAAACCTGCGATCATTGCATTGTGCGCCACCCTATCAGCCTGAATGTCCCTTCGCTTCATCTCTTCCAGCAAACCAACCACTTCCCCTTTCCGGCCACCCCTAAACAACGCCCTAACCAAGGTCGCGTAAATGGCGGAATCCAGTCCAAGATCTGCGCTCGCCACCATCTCCTCCTTGAGCCTGACCGCCTTGTCCACATCCCCCCTCTGACAGAGCCCCTTCATCAAACTGGCATACACATGAGCATTTGGCCTCACATTGTACTGCTTAGCCATGGCGTCCTTGACGTCGAACGCCTCCTCGAGCCGGCCACAATCGCAAAACGCGGCGACCAGGGTGCCAAACGTGACGACGGTGGGGGCGATCCGCCGCTGCAGCATTTCGTCGAACAGGAGGCGGACGTGGTCGATGGAGCCACCAGACGCGCGCATGAGGATGTTGTAGGTGCACGCGTCCGGAGGGATGGCGGCGTCCCGGCAGACGGAGAGGAGCTCGGCGAGGGGCGTGCTGCAGACGGCGAGGGCGTGGAGGAGGGCGTTGAGGGCGCGGGTGGTGCGGGGGCCGGGGAAGGCGGGGTGGGCGAAGGCGCGGCGGGCGGCGGCGGGGAGGCGGGCGCGGCCGTAGGCGGATATGACGCAGCGGAGCAGGGGCTCGCGGGGCTGGAGGGAGGAGGCGCGGAGGCTGGAGAGGAGGGCCTCCATGGCCGGGAACTGGCGCGCGGCGGCGAGCTTGGAGATGATGAGGTCGTAGCAGCGGAGGGAGTAGCGGAACGGGGTGGAAACAGGGGTGGCCGGCGGGTTGAGGAAGAGGCGCAGCGCGGCGGAGGGGTCGCGCTCGCGGCGGAGCGCTGCGGCGAGGTGGTACGACGAGAACTTGGTTCCGGCCATGGCGGCGTTCGGCATCTCTCCCGAACTGGTAAGGAATTTTGAAGGGCCTTATACACACCAAATCAAATCAAGCACGTTCTAGATGACTATATCAAATAACCAAATCATATGTGCGAAAAACACATTTGTCAATGGTTCGGTTTATAGTGTAGAAGATTCCACCAATATGCTTACCTAATAATAAATAGTAGCCATTATTAGGACATTAATTAGAGTGCACAGCTTAGAGATCTCTACCATGATATTTAATAAAAAAAATAGAATATATAAAGTATATGTGTATACACAATGTGTAACTTATGCAATTTTCAAAGCTTAATTCATGGAGAAATTTTGCAACACAAAATTTTGAGTAATATATATTGCAACAATACAACAAATGTTCCCAAATTTCTTCCTTAGTCCATCTTATATGCGACCGTACGGCAACTGAAATAAAATACTCTTATTTATTCAGTAGAACCTTATTCTTGTATTTTTGGTGATATGTAATGAATAAATTGTTATGTGATTAACTATGCCAGCTAAGTAATGAAAGTTATACTCTTTACGACTATAGTATTACAAAAACAAATTTAAACAGGTATAAATGTTCAGTATAAGAATATGTGTTTTAATCTCATGGGCAACCAAGAGAGGTCTATCACATCTTGTATATATCTACTAGGTGTTGGGGCGCGCCCGTGGCGCGCCTCTTGAGGGGGAGCTGGGCGGTGCCTAGTTGTAGTCGCCCCTTTAACACCGATTTCTATTCTAACTAGCGTTTGGGATGATTGCTTTAATTAAGAAATTTAGCAGCAGAAATAGAAATATATATACAGAGAAAGCCCATTATGGATCTAGACATGAAATATCTGACTGAGAATAGTGCATTAACATAAGCAACAACATAGGTTTAGCGTCTTGAAAAGCATGTGACAAGAGGGCCAAAAGCAAACCATAGGTTATCACAGGATAGAGCATAATTAGGAGTACTTAGTGCTACATTATATTAGATTATATTGACACAGGGGCTGCAGTGTCTTCGATGGTGCATCTAGAGGCGATGCACGGTGAGAACCAGGCGGCGCTTTGAAGTGATCTTGAAACGAAATGCACAGATGTCTCCTTCACGAATGTTTGCGCGGTGGCGACGAAACTCAGACCAGTTGGTGGTTATAGTGACCCTCTTGTTATTTCCTAGCATGATGCGACATTCGGCGAGCAGATGGCCGTCTGCAAGTCTGACCATGAGTGTATCATTGTTTGGATCAATGTAGTCCAGCGGGTTCTCTTCAGTATAGTTAACCTGAAAATACTGGTAGAAGAAAGCAAGATATTTACATGGACATAAATTGTTGTGTGATATGGAAGATAAGAGCGTGTTCTATGGATATTAATGATATTAATGGTGATAGCAAAGTACTGTTATTGACTACACGTCTTGAGGACCCAAATTTATGAATGCTCAAATAAAATGGCTGATGAAAGAGCAAGAAGTCAATATTTCTGGTGTCCAATTGACAACTTGAGTATGTACAGCCTGCCTAGTGTATGAACAGAGAACAAACGAATGAAAAAATGTTGTAGCAAAGTTTATCTGCAGTGCAAGGCTTGTTGATGCCATTGAGCTAGCTCATTTGGTCCGCGTTGTGACATTTGCACATCTGCTCATGGACATGAGCATTCATACTGATGTTATTTGTATGTATCAGCAAGTCAGATGGATAAGCCCAGAAATACTAAGATTATACGAGTTGATGTCCATCAAAGTGATTGTACTGGTGTGCGGATTATATTTGTTTGAAAAGCAAGCATGTATATAAACACAAAAGCAGCCGAGAAATTATGAGCTCAGATCCATTATACTGGTTGTACATGTAACGAGGACCACCCATTACAGTTTGTCCAAAAGTAGTGTAGCACATATGTCTCTTGTATTTATAGTACAGGAAAGAAGAAATCCGGACAACTCTTATTACTGTCACAACATCAAATGATCAGCCTCTGCTCAAGTGCTTTGCATGTAAGATCAGATCCAGCGCGGCGAGACGGTCTGAGCCCTCGGCTCATACGACTGGGCTTCATCAGTACTGCCTACCTGCTTCTCCAAGACAATCCAGAAAAATTATGAAAAACAACACAATGTCTTTGTCTTAGTAATAGACTTACTAATATCTAATTTATTTCAGATGTCCGATCATTTGAAGGTAACACAACTTGAATTTCCTAGGTAGATATCTCAGTCCCCTTCAAATTAGGAACAATAACAGCAATGAATACCAAGCTTTGAACGATTTTTTTTCAGAAATGTCACTCAGGCCTGATAATCCTCCTGCAAAGATGCACAACCTTTGTCCAGAAAAAACCAAACACTTTGAATACAACAAAAGAGGATGAGAGGAAAATTAGGCAGGCAAAGAACATGATGAATTGAAGGCATCACCTTCCTGGTGGCATCTATTTCATACTCCCTCCGTTCTGAATTACTCATCACAGAAATGGATGTATCTAGATGTATTTTAGTTCTAGATACATCCATTTTTGCGACGAGTAATTTGGAACGGAGGGAGTAGATCAGCACTCGAGGCTGCATTTATTTATTTATTTTACTTGAAACATCATGCATGATTTCTTACTGTTTTGTTTTTAAATTAGAATTTGGCAAAAAGAACTAGAAATTAGTTACCATATCAAAAAATCACTTGACCTAGAGTACAATTAAAATTCACAGTAACCGAGATAAGCTTAGTCCCTGAACAACCAACAAAAACTCATGCAATATTTTGATATAAATGGCACAATGAATGTCAGAGTTAACCAAGAGGAGGGCGGCCGCGTGAGCCTCGTCAGAGTTGGTGAATATCTACAGTGCAATGACAAACTGTAACTGCTGAAGCATTTAACTGTCACAAACCCCTCGCTGATGCGATGTAGCAAGAAACATCAGAGGGATCTTGAGGCATCGAAAGCAGTAGGTTCCTCAGGACAGGGTCCGGCTTCAACTTCTCATATGGCAATTTACCGTGCATGCTGGCATGGAATTCCTCGTAGTCGAAATCGTAGCCCATAAGCTGGCACATCAACAGGATTATGAAAAAAAGTTAGAAACAGAACATGTAGTTGAAATACTATGAAACTAACAGAAACTTGTTAATCTAAGCATTGTGGGACATATATACCTTCAGACCGGCCATTGTAGTTCCTTATTCCCTGTACAAATTTAGACACATCTTGGGGACCAAGCTCTCCTCAATCTGAAGCTTGTTCAGCATGTAGTCTGCGATTTCGTAGATACAACTATATGAGCACACAAATTCTGTAGCATGAAAACCGAGGATTGGTGTAAGTTTATTATTTTTCATGCTCGTCTGGGAACCGCTTCGCTAGTTTGTCACGCTGGGCGGCACATGATATGATAATGCCATTGTGCTACTACTGACAGTAGGTCCATGTAGGACGGATTATCTGAAATCCTAATCGGATTCAAACCTAATGATGGTATACAATCCTTCAAAAGGCAAGAACATACCCTAGAATTTGACACATTAATCTTCTTGTGCGACTGAAATGCCCATTTCCTTGGAGACATCCGAAAAATCCTGAAGGAAACACACTTCAAGTTATAGAAGACTTATAATTGCAAGTAATCAAAGTTATGAACCAAAAAAATTGAAATGGCTACTGTACCTCAAAGATTTGCTTGATGTAAGGCTTCTCTGGAGGCTTTGATACATGCATCCAGAGATCATTGCTCCAGGAACCAATGATATTCAAGTAAATTGCATAGTCAATAATATCACACACATGTTGGTCAAAACTTCAAGCCACTGTAATAAAAATTGATAACCTTGCTAGTTCCATTTTAATTGTAGGGTCAGCCAGATGTTAATCCAGAGAGAAGATTAAACTTGCTTCTGGTCTTAGGGCTTGAATAGATGTGTGAAAAGATCCTTGCAATTTTCAGAAGAGCTACAACTCCGCTTCCATTGCTATGACTTCCCACGGAAAGCGCCTGAGAATATATGTATTATGAAAATATCAAAAATAATATCAAAGAAGATTCTTGGAATATTTTTTCAGGGTTACATACAGGTGCAACACCAAAAGTGTCAAAGTCTGCAACTATGGCAATAGTTGGCATGGATGTGACTACACCATACACCATATTCAGAGTTGATGAAACTGAATAATATCAGTTCAAACAGGGCAGCATGATCAACCTGCTCCAGAATAACACACTGTTCACACACGAACACGTCACCGTGTACCTCCAACGCCGAGGGTGATACACCGCAGCTCACGTCGAAGGAGACCCGTTCGGAAGCGCGGTACGCAGGCAATCCGGCGGGTGCTTTTGAAGACCCGAAACCACACACGCCCGGGAGGGACCCCGTCAGGGCGCGCGGCGGCTATGGGCTGCCCTAGGTCGACCTGATCGCCCCTAGGGCCTCGAGGTTCGCCGCCCCGCAACAAGAAGAACAGACGAAGAACGAGGAGAAGAAGAACTAGGGTTAAGGAGAAAAGATAAAAGCTAAAAAGTGGTAGATGATTTGTTCGATTGTGTGTTGTTCAATCGGCCATCACCCCTCAGGTATATAAGAGGCGGCTGGACTTCCCGTGCAAGGAAAAGGCTTGGATTCACGTCCAAAACCCTAGTCAAATTCGGATTGGTTTTGTCCGAACTTTCCAAAACTGTTCGGTTTAAACTGGCTGCACCTTGCGGGTAACTTTTGAGGTGGTAAACGACCTCGGATGGAAACGAGCCCAAAAGCAATCTTGACCGTTTCGACGAGACAAACAATTTTTATGTTTAACGTTTTTTGATTAGAGTTCATTTTGAGGGTCAAATTGCTCGTGCAACACAGGCTGTTATTCGCGCTACCCATCAGACAGGGTGTCTGGTGGGGCGCGCCACTTTTGGCTCGTGATAGTGCTGTATTCGGATGACTCTACATTTTGCATACGAACTCGGATTGGAACGATTCTTATATCAAAATCGACCATTTCGACGAGATGAAGACAATCCATGTAGATCATTTTTCCATACGAGGCAGTCTTGGGGGCGTAATGTGCCGAATAGTGTTCTGAATACAAAATCTCAGTATTTTGAACACAACTTCGGCCTTCGAGATGAGATCAGATGGTGATGGCCCAAACTTCAAAGATGTTCGTATCGATAATACGAAACTTTTTCATGTAGAACACTTCTCCATTTGAGGCCATTTTAAATAAGTTCTTGATTGTGCCAAAATCTGGTGTCAACACATGCCCCCCTGTTTTTCGGCAAAGCCTGTGTGCCGAAAAATAACTTGCACATAGCTTGCTCTAAGGACGATGTCAACACTCCATCTGCCATTTTGGCATATTCTTAGGACGATAAGTTTATATCGGCCATTGCTTGTGTGAATATTTTGACGCAAGCTTGGGTGAAACTTTCTCAACTTCCTTAACAATCCGATGATAAAGTCCCATAGATATGTATCTCAAGGTCATCCTCGGAACCATATTATTCACCTTTTTGCTAGGATTTTGCTGATAATCAATAATAAACTTTCTCCAATCCTTACTTCGCCTGCATAAAAGTTTCATTAGTGGCCGAAGCGGTGGGCTTCGGTTCGGCCTTACCTATGTTGACAAGACCTAGCATCGGCTATTGATAGAAATAATACAATACACCATGGTTAACATAGTAGCCAGATGCTTGCTGTGCCAACTCTTTCGAATTGTCATGTCTAGATATATAAAGGATATTAAAGCAGCCCAAGGTAAATTTTGCATCTAGACATATCCCAAGATAAACTATAAGTGATTCGTCAAAACATTGATAACCCTTGTATATTTGTTGCACTACTTATTACGAATCACTGAAAGCCTCAATCTGTATAGCACCTACAGCAACCAAAAGCTCCAAACCGAATAAATTTTCATATTCGGCTTTTATTATTGTGCAAACATATTTTAAGTTGTATGAGGCTTGTTTTGGTCTCCTATTGAACGAAGGACGATGTTAGGATACCACACCGACCATGCATTGACATAATCTTAGGATGATAGATAAATATCGGCCATTACCATGTAAACTTCATTCAAAGCACATATAGCCGAAATAAACAAACGAAATGACAAATCAAGTATTTCGGCCCTTTGGATCAGCAACAAACTTGTAGCTAATCAAATGTATAGTGATTTGGCAATACCCTTTCATGATGTAAGAAATTATATTGCATCCATGGATTAAAATAAGCCCATTGAGGGTTACCAAGCATACCTAATGACGAATTCCATGGCATAGGCATTAATGGCATAGTTGCAGAATATGGATAATGTGTAGACCAAAGATGTTGAAACCTTCGGCTTGGTCCTTCGTAGCTTTCACACTTTTCCTTCTTCACCTTTGCCGCACTTCTTGTAATGGAAGCTTGCACATAATTCTTATTTTGAGCATTTCCTTTGGGAACCCATGCCATGTTCCTTTCTTCAAGTTCTTGTGCACTAAGTTTTTGTAATTTCTTCTTTTGCCAATACGATAAGCCAAGCGGGCATCTCAGCTGTGATTCTGTTTTGACCAATGGCAATTCCTTTTTGGCCTTGTGCACTCTCAAATTCTTTTCTTCAGATTTGGCACTTCCATTCTCAATAATTGGTTGTTTTGTCTCATTGCCTTTAGTAGCCAATGTCAACACTTTAATTGGCTCCTTTTCATTTGAGATCAAATCTGAAATTGCACTCTTACGACCATCTCTCTTAATGCGGTAAACCTGCTTGACCACCTCTTTCTTCTTCCTTGAGCTCTGGACCGATTCCTTATAATTGAAACGGTTTTTGAAGCGTGATTGTTCAAATGTTGATCTTCTTGGAGCTGCATAGTATTGGTGAGATGGTTTAGAATAAGATGGAGAATGTGCCCTTATATCATACCTGTCCCATAATGAATATGTATCTATATGAGCATAGGGAGGCATCCACGGCATTGGCATTGGCGGCCCAAAATAAGGATATGAATATGTTGCATTAAAATTATCACTTTGCCAATACCGATCCTCATATTTGCGCCTTGGCGGTGACCTTGGTTTCTTTGCATGATTTGGCCGATAAGCATTTTTCTCTTCACTCTTCTTTTGATATTTATCCAATAGTTCAACGAAGGTGACTTTTGATCTCTTACACTTGCGCTTATTTCGGCCTTTGTTTTCTTCTGGTTTGCTTTCATCGATCATTGCATTTGCTTGTTGCCCCCAGTCCTTGGCGTCTCCATTGTAGCTTCGATGGAATTCTTGCCCTCAAGATTATGTTCATTATGCTCTTCAACAACTTCTTTACTTGAAAGCATGATCCCATCACCTGTAGTTTTTACCTTCTCTTCAAATGGATCGGCTTGAATCAGCCGATGCAAAAACTTTCTACCATCGGGACCAATCGGAATAGACTGGTCATCTCTTGGTGTCTCAACAAATTTCAATCGTCCTTTATCAATGGCCGATTTAACTATTTGACGAAACATGTTGCAATCCTCAAAATTATGCTTGGACGAATCATGCAACTTACAATACATTCGTCCCTGAACAGATGGTTCAACATGGTGATCAAGAATTCTAATATAATTATTTTGCAACAACAAATCAAATATTTGATCACACATGCTTGAATTGAAGGTAAACTTTTCATTCTCTAGCCGATCTTGTTGTGAGAATGGCTTTGGAGTTAAGCAAACGAATGGTTCAGATTTTGCATCACACCATTCGGCTATGCATTGTGTTTTGCACTCTATCTCCGATGTCTTTGGGTAAGATATTATACTAGCATCAGTTTTCTCAACAGAATTTAACCTTGGCTTTAAATTTCTAAAATAAAAATTGTTAGAACATACATGTCTCAATTGAGACCAAGTGCAAGCCAAGTATGAAATAAGCAAAGCTACCCAAATAGATATGAACTTTAGATAAAGCAATGGGGAAAGCTTTGGCTGCAATAATAAGTCATTATCGGTCTTTATAAATGGCACAGTTGGTTGAGCGATATGTTCTAAAACAATTTTATTGCTAACAAGTAAATTACCCTTCTTCATTGGTCTTTGAACATTACCTATGAGGATTTTTCTAATAGATGCATCAACAATAAAGTTGTGACCAAATCTGAAAATAGGTAAATTACCCGCTATGCATACCTCTTCAAATATGTTGGGAGAGCATGATGGTGGTGCCACTTGAAGAACATCTTGCTTCGTCTTTTGATGGCTCCCCAACACCTTGTCATCATCTTTTTCTTGATTCCGTGCATCATTTCTTTGAAGATCCATGTTAGCCGAACTTTGTTCGGCTACTTGTTCTTGTCCTTGAGGCTTGTCAATTTCTACGGCACGAAATTCATAGGGCAGGAAGTAGGTTCCATTGACTTCGGAAAAATCAAGTATGGTTGTTTTGCTATGCTTTCCATGCCCTTTCTCAATAATGCTTGCCTCTTTGGATTTGATGGTCTCAGAATATATACTACTTGATTCGGCTTTTCTAATAACCGAATTTTCTTTGTTACCTGAATCAACAACTTTATCTTTTTGAATTTGCAAGGCTTCTCGCTCTCGTCTAGTTTTAGCCCACATCTCAGCTTGGCGAGCTTTAAACTTTTTCATCTCAATTTCCATCCACTCGTCATGAGATTGCCCCCTAATACTTTGAGACTCTTTCGGCAATGAGGTGCCGAAACTTTGCGATTTTTTAGGTGGTACACTAGATGGTACAGCACTGGGCAACTGCATCATTTGCACAATTCTAGCTTTTACAGCAGCAAAATCATGAGGCTTCCCGCCTTCTATTAGTTCTTGGCGAATAGAGTTGCACAAATCCCAAGAGAATGTAAGCTTGTTCTCAATTACCTAGTCTGGATATGGTTGCCCCCCAATGCTTTTAGACTCTTTCGGCAATGAGATGTTGCCGAAATTCTGTAATTGTGTAGGGGGGACATGATATGCCACGGTAGTAGGTGAAGGCATTTGTGCTCCTGCAGAAGTTTCACTTATTCGGCAATGACCATGAAGGTGCTGAGCCGAATTATGGACATCAACAGTTGCGTATGGTGCCAAAAAATTAGTAGTGTTAGGCGTAGCATATGATGTTTGAGGGTAATTGGCCAAATAACCAGTAGTAACATGACCAATTCCCCTATCCACCGGCACGATTGGATTAGCGTACTGCAAGTTATTTGCTGATGAATAAAAACTTAAAACACTTTGTTGCATACCATTGGAAGTTCCTACATAGGGTGTCTCAACTTGATTAACCGAACTTATCATGTTATTCATCGGCATATAAATTTGTGGGGTTGCCGATGCATGGGAGTTGGGATACATATGTTGCATGTTGCTAAAATTATATGAAGTAGAATCATGGAGATTTTGTTGCATCGGCCCTTGCACATAATTAGATGCATGATTGATAAAGCTAGGGCTAGCCGATACATTATGCTCATTAGATGATCTAGCAACAACATATGCATTATTTGCATCTACATATGTGAATTGGGTATTCATATTACCTTTGTAGATTGCAAACCCTAGATGACGATCTCTTCGTAGCAAGAACGGGCCGGAGGCCGTTCAAAGCTTCGTCCCCAGCGGAGTCGCAAAAAAGTGTGTTCGCACACGAACACGTCACTGTGTACCTCCAACGCCGAGGGTGATACACCGCAGCTCACGTCGAAGGAGACCCGTCCGGAAGCGCGGTACGCAGGCAATCCGGCGGGTGCTTTTGAAGACCCGAAACCCCACACGCCCGGGAGGGACCCCGTCAGGGCACGCGGCGGCTATGGGCTGCCCTAGGTCGACCTGTTGCCCCTAGGGCCTCGAGGTTCGCCGCCCCGCAACAAGAAGAACAGACGAAGAACGAGGAGAAGAAGAACTAGGGTTAAGGAGAAAAGATAAAAGATAAAAAGTGGTAGATGATTTGTTCGATTGTGTGTTGTTCAATAGGCTATCACCCCTCAGGTATATAAGAGGCGGCTGGACTTCCCGTGCAAGGAAAAGGCTTGGATTCACGTCCAAAACCCTAGTCAAATTCGGATTGGTTTTGTCCGCACTTTCCAAAACTGTTCGGTTTAAACTGGCTGCACCTTGTGGGTAACTTTTGATGTGGTAAACGACCTCGGATGGAAATGAGCCCAAAAGCAATCTTGACCATTTCGACGAGACAAACAATTTTTATGTTTAACATTTTTTTATTAGAGTTTATTTTGAGGGTCAAATCGCTCGTGCAACACAGGCTGTTATTCGCGCTACCCATCAGACAGGGTGTCTGGTGGGGCGCGCCACTTTTGGCTCGTGATAGTGTTGTATTCGGATGACTCTAAATTTTGCATACGAACTTGGATTGGAACGATTATTATATCAAAATCGATCGTTTCGACGAGACGAATACAATCCATGTAGATCATTTTTCCATACGAGGCAGTCTTGGGGGCGTAATGTGCCGAATAGTGTTCTGAATACAAAAATCTAAGTATTTCGAACACAACTTCAGCCTTCGAGATGAGATCAGATGGCGATGGCCCAAACTTCAAAGATGTTCGTATCGACAATACGAAACTTTTTCATGTAGAACACTTCTCCATTTGAGTCCATTTTAAATAAGTTCTTGACTGTGCCAAAATCTGGTGTCAACACACACCCATGTGAATCCATTAAAATGTCTTTTTTTGCTTGCCATCATTATTAACAAACAGAGCCAAACAGAAGATATTACAATGCCAATCAAAGCATTTATTCACATAGGCCATAGGCTCTCCATAGAAGCAGATGATACATACATGATCTAAGGAGCGACGAGTCTGTCATACCAATGGTGAGCAGAGTGGCTTCTTCAGCAGGCGTTCTGACTCGTCGGCATCCGGCTTCTGCCAAAGCATGACATGGAGGTACACATGGTTCTCCGCCTTCTCGAAGTTCCATGGCACGTCCTCCCTTCTGAATCCCAGGAACAAGTTCTTTTCCATGTACAGCCCACATCCAATCTATACACAAACATAGATAGAAAGAAACAATTCACTTATAATTTCTTTAGCGGTAATAAATGATTGTGACCACAGTTAACCACAAAGAAGATGTAATCACTGAAGAGAAGTATGGACCAACCTTTTAGCAGATTCTTCTTTTTAGTGAACACCATACGGGCAAGTTCCTTTTTTTCCTGGATTGCAATAACACCACAGCATGAAAATCTGATAAGCAAATGACACAACTAATTGGTCATTGCACAAAAAAATAGCCAAATACGACATCTTCCTAATTATAGGAATCCAACCATCCATAGGACACATATGACCAATATAACAAATTGCTAGAGTAGATGTACAGTCATGTTGTTGTTCAAAAATCTTTAGAAACAAATTGCAGTTGAGGGCTCACAAAATTGCAGTTGGGGACTCACCATGTAGATGCAGGCTAGCGTATCTTGGCGAGGAGGCAGTGTCTGTGTGCTTGGAGGGCTTGGCCGTCGCGCTAGCTTCGCTTTGCTCTGCTTGTGTCTGCCGCCGTATCCGCTCCCGTGACACGCCGATCTGAGATATATACTGATGACAACTTTTTCAGTGTAATATTCCTCCACAAAAGAATGCTCAATTTGCAGTGGATCAGAAACCAGCTAGTCCCTTAACCAGATATATGATATTTGCTACTCCTTTATTTTTGTAAATCGCATGCGTCCGGAATAACATTACTACAGTGCATCATGAGTTAGGAAAAAAAATCAAGCTTATAAATGAGAACACAAAACTCTGACTTCCTTATTTTCCTCCTAAGAGAACCAATTCATCTTGAGTATACCACAACCTAAAATTGACACTATCCACTATCCTTACCGTTGCAAATACTCATGAAAAAAGATACAGCGAAATTTTGAGTATACCACACCTAAAATTGGCACTGTCTACTATCCTTACCATTGGAAATACAGAGGTGGGGAGCTATGGATCTTGTCAGAGAAGTGCTTCCTCCTCCTCCTCTCGCCGTACACCTAACCATGAGTTCTTCGCGTCCTCTGTCCTTCCTACCACCAACTGCTCTGTAGTGCAAAGCCTACAAGTTACACAAATTACAGATTAAGCTGCAATTAGAAGCAAACCGATAGAAGTATGTCCAAACTGAAAAATAATGAAATTTACTCTATTGTAAGAAAAGTAAATCAAAACCACAGTCAATTTCACTGGTTGTGTATTTATTTGGACCATTGGTAAGACAATCAATAATGCCTGTGATCTAATACAACAATTCCAGCAACTCAATGCATTCAGCCACAAACATGGTATACAAAAATTGTTATTCTACGTACTAATTACATATAAGTAATAACCATTGAGAAAATGGAATCAAGAACCCAAGGTAAATCTTAACCAGATGTCTTCCATGTAGAAATTGCAGCTGGCCACCCACTTGTACCTCTTAATCAACGAGTATCTAGGAGGGGAATGGGGGAGGACAAAGGAGAGGAAGATGACCTGCGCCGGGAAGCTCCTGTGCTGCCGTTGCTTCATCCCGCGTGGCATCACTGTCGGGCCTTTCCTACCTACTTTCCGCCGATTGTCCGCACCGCGGCCACCGCTACGTTGTGGACAAGATGATCAGAAAAGGAAGGAAACAAAGCAACGGCCATAGTTGGATCCCTGGAGACGGACACAATGGACACCGATGGTGGAGGGGAATGGGGAGTAAATCGGCGGCGGCAATGGTGACCTTCAGGCGATGACGTGTACAGGAGGGGAGCATGGCGACAACCCGTGACGACGGAGTGGGCGCACGGCAGCGACCAGCCCTGCTCGAGTCACCTGCCTCCTCCCGGCTGGATCTGCAGGGCCTTCACCGTCAATGGAGAGCAGCGATGTGCGGCGGCAGGGCCCGTGAGAGGAGGAGGAGTGGAGAGAGGACAGAGGATGGGGTGGGTAGAGCCGAGGAGGAAGGATCGGGGGCAGCGGCGGCGGCTGGAGAACGAGGGAAGAGAGGAGGAGGAGGCGGCGGCGGCGGCAAAGAGAGAAGGCGTCGTGGCCTCGTGGAGTCTGGTGGAGACCCGGGTTAGCTTTAGACCAATCCCGCGTGTGTGAGCGACTTGACCAATCCCGTCGCGTTTGTTTTGTCGTTTCCTATCCGACGTGGCTAGCGCGAGCGTTCGGCCTTGATGCACACCTTATTGTTTTTAATTAGGTCCAACTATCTCAAAGATGGGGCCTCGTCTTGGAGATGGCCGTCAGTTATGTAGCAACCTCAGTTCAACGCACTTACTAAAATGAGTCATATATTAATATTCATTTAGTTTGCACGGCAGGGTGGTATATATCATTTTGCAACAGATGACTTATCTGCCATTTAAACTTGTGTGTCAAAGGACAACAACACAAATTGATTTACTGTGTTTCCCTCTTTGGGGTTGTTCTAATTCTTCAGGTTTAAAAGGAAACGGGGTTTGTGAAGAAGATAGTAGTAGCCTTCGTTGACCGAGCGTTGACCGTAACGCTCTGGCGATAGCGGTGGCGATCTGAGTGCGAGGGGTCATTGTGGCGGCGCTGCCGCCGGCCAAGTGCCGGGGCCATGGAGAGATGAGGGATGCTGGTGAGTTAGGTGGACCCTCCATGATGGATTGGAGCACCTTCAAGCGGAGGGGGAGGGATATCCTCCGACGGGCGCAGGATCGAGAGCGGTGTTTGCGGCGGATGAAGGCCAAGGTAGATGCCTTCGTCAAACTAAACCAAATTACGTGGAAATTAATGGAGGAGGCGATGATATTACTCCCATGGATTCACGGGGAGGGGATTTCGGCTTTGGTCCCGCTCAAAAGGATGCAAATCCGGGGATTAAAGGTAATTTGTATCCGTCAGTTTCCATGGTTTTACTACAGATTTGAAGCATATTGGAAACGGAAGGCAGGCTGTGAGTAATTGGGAGGATAATAGTTGTGATTTGGAGGCGGATTTTGAAGAGGAAAAGTTGTATTTCAAGAGAGGGATCATTGGGGATCCTCACAAACCTGTTCTTCCTGCTACTTGCCTGGTCTCTGTTCCCGTTTTTGTGTTCTAGGAACCCATGGGCGACCAAGGAGAGAAGATGGTGCTGACCGACAATGGAGAAGAACAGGAGGCTCACCTCGCCTCGCCATCCTCGGCGGTGGGTCTCCCTGCTGTGGATGTCGGCGTTTGGCCCAGCCAAGGGGTGGCGGCCGCTCCTCCTGTTGTGCCTGAAGCTCAGGATGCTGATGCGGCCCCTGCTCTGCCCCAAAGGAGGTCTGCTGTGGGAGGGCCGTCTGGCCTGGCGCTCTCCATCACGCCTTCGGCCTCCGTTGGCTTTGCGTCGAAGGCGACGAATCCTCCATCGGTCCGGAGAGAACCGATCGCCATCGACATGGAGGCTGCCCTGTGGGCGGTGGCGGGGAAGCTCGCGGTGGCTCGGGTTCTATAGCCGTACCTTGTGGATGACACGAAGTACGCCTTGGGGTCGACAAGGTACGGCAACAGAACCCGAGCCACCAAACCACAGCACAACCGCCTTGGTTCTGTTGCCGTACCTTGTCGACCCCAAGTACCAAAGGAAATAAGTTTCAATGTAAAATATGAGAAGTTGCCTAATTTTTGCTTGTGTTGTGGTTTGGTGGGACTTATGACGGCCAAGAGCTGCAGCATTCCGGCCGAACAACGCAAGGCAACCTACTCCAGCGAGCTAAAGGTGCCGGCATGGGGTGGGCCGGTTCGGCGACACCTTGATTTCTGGGGCCTGCCGGGTCCCCGGAATGATGAAGAGCACACGGAGAAAGCCAAGCTTTCGGACAAGGTGGTCTTTGTGGTAGCTACGGCGGTCAAGAACTTGTTCGTGGCTGCTGCCCCGATGATGTCTGCATCTCATAGCGGGGATGCGGTGGGAACCTCTTTCGGGTGTTGACCCGGGTCTGCGGGTGCTTGGCATCTCCCAGGAGGGGAGGCCGGTGTTGACTGGCTCCGGGTCAAAGGGCCAGCTTCAGCAGGAGGTGGCTGAGCTGGCTGCACACTACAAGGGCGCCCCATGCGAGGATGCACCCCTCCATCACGCATGGTGCATCCAGGGGGCTCAAGGAGGGGCGAGCTGCTCCATCCAGGCCTGTTGAGGGTGGGCCGATGGCGGCGAAGGGCACGACTCCTACGGCTACGTTCGCGCATCCTGATGATGCACAGCAGAAGGCTCCAGTAGAGGTGCAAGCTTGTGATCCTATCTAGGTTGCACCTGATGGACTGCTGACTGATGGTCCGGTGGTGGGTTCAGTGGCGGCGGCCCATGGAGGACAGCGCCCTATCGTCGACGCTAAGGGCGTGGAGACAATTTGGGGATGCTGGAAGCGCGTCCACAGAGAGGAGCGCGAGGAGCATGCTGTGGTCCAGTACGCCGGTGTCAAGCATGCCATGTTTGGCGTGCCCACCCTGCCGAACAGTGGCAATGAGCTCTCCAGCCGCAAAGTCGCGTTCGTTGGCATCCTTGAGAACACGGTGCTGTCAAAAAGGAGGTGCCCGGACGACCAAGAGCTCATCATCAACATGCATAGCACTAGTACTGAGAGTGTAGTTATTTCTTTTTGTAAGAGAGCTTGTGTTGAGAGAGTTGAGGCTGTGGTTGGGGTAGATGGGGTACTCATTCATGTAACAAAGGAAGTGGATGGGGGAGAGGAAGTGCTCCAGGAAAAAAAGAGAATCTGTAGGTGAGGGGAGAGATGTAGGTGATGCTACTAAGGAAGCTACCGACCAAGGGCTGTCGGTCAACTGACGGGCGCGGATGGGAGCGCCCGTCAGGAGCCATGAAAATTCTAAACTGGAACTGTCGGGGGCTGGGTCAAACCCGTACAGTTCAAGAGCTCGTGTGCCTCTCTAAGACGCACCAACCCAATGTTATCTTCCTTTCAGAGACTAGAAAAAATAAAGAATATGACGAAGGTTTGCGTTATCGTTTGGGTATGAAAAATGTGGTTACCTTTTCAGCTCAAGGGAAAGGTGGAGGCCTTGTTGTGTTCTGGGATGATGTTTATAACCTGGAGTTGAACAAGTATGGGGAGCACTTCATTGATATGTATATTAGTACTGATAATGGTGCAAAGTGGAGAAGTACGTTTGTTTACGGAGAGGCCAAGGCAAGTCAAAGGTATGTAATGTGGGAACTTTTGCGAAGAATTAAACCCCTTGGATCGGGACCGTGGTTTATGGTTGGGGATTTTAATGAAGCGATGTGGCAGAACGAACATTTTTCACGGCATAAGAGATCATCTTCCATGATGGCTAATTTTAGGAGTGTTCTGTCTGACTGTAATTTGTTTTATTTGGTATTTCAAGGGGTTCCTTGGACCTACAATAGCAAGCAAGAGGGAAACAAAAATGTCAAAGTGCGGCTGGACCGGGCTGTTGCGTGTCCAAATTGGTCTTCTTTGTATCCAGATTGCAAGGTGTCTCACATTATCACCTCAAGGTCTGATCATTGTCCTCTGCTCATTCATTTATTGGGTTCTCCTCATGGTGGAAAATTTGTTAAACAACTCAGGTATGAGGCATACTGGGAAAGGGAAGGGGAGGTTCTAGAGGAGCAAATTAAATCTTGTTGGCATGATGGCATGCAAAATGAGGATTTGAAGGATGTGGCTTTGAAGTTGAAGAGAATGCTAGGTAAGTTGCATGCTTGGAGTAGCACATATATTGGATATCTCCCCAGGAAACTTGACTTGGCAAGGAAAAGGCTTAATAATCTTTATAATAGGAATAACCCCGCTGCTTTGAGGGAAAGAAAGGCGATTCTTAAAGAAATGGATTAGCTTCTGTATAAAGAAGAAATTTTATGGAAGCAAAGATCGCGGATTGATAAAATTAGATGTGGGGATAGGAATACAAATTACTTCAGGTCTACAGCTAACTGGAGAGCTAAGAAAAATAACATATCGAGGCTGAGAAGGAATGATGGCACGGTTACGGAGAATGTGGCAGAGACTCATAATATCACTAATTCTTTTTCAAGCATCTGTACACCTGTGATGGCAAGGTGGACCCTTCTCTGATCATTCCCTTGTTAAGCCGCTTGTGAGTGAGGAGATGAATGTTGATTTATGTAAACCGTTTACGGACCAAGAAATTAGTGATGCTCTATTTCAAATCGGTCCACTTAAAGCTCCGGGTCCAGATGGTTTTCCGGCAAGGTTTTTTCAGCGGAATTCGGGTGTGCTAAAGGAGGATATAATTCGTGCAGTTAAAAAGTTTTTTGATACAGGTATTATGCCGGAGGGCGTTAATGACACGGTGATTGTTCTTATTCCTAAGGTGAAGAATCCTAAGTTGATCAAGGAATTCCGGCCCATCAGTTTGTTTAATGTTATTTATAAAATTATATCTAAGTGCCTCGTCTTGAGACCGCATCTTGATGGTATGATTTCTCCAACTCAAAGCGCCTTTATTCCTGGTAGACTAATTTCAGATAATGCTCTTATTGCATTTAAGTGTATG
Source organism: Triticum dicoccoides (assembly GCF_002162155.2). Taxonomy (NCBI): domain Eukaryota; kingdom Viridiplantae; phylum Streptophyta; class Magnoliopsida; order Poales; family Poaceae; genus Triticum; species Triticum dicoccoides. The sequence goes on from NC_041391.1 coordinate 47,841,373, forward strand.
CATTCGTTGAGTACACTAAAGGATGGACGGGGTGAATTTTGTGCTTATAAATTGGACCTTGCAAAAGCATATGATAGAGTGGATTGGAACTTTTTGAAGTGCATGTTGAGCGCGCTGGGGTTTGCGTCAGGGTCGATACAGTGGATTATGGCTTGTGTCACTTCAGTGAAATTTTCTGTGTGCTTCAATGGCCAGTCTTGGAATCGTTCTCGCCGTCATGTGGTATCAGGCAAGGGGACCCTCCTTCCCCATACTTATTCTTGTTCATGGCTGAAGCTCTTTCCTTACTGTTGCAAAATGCGTGTACTAGTGGATCTCTACTGGAGTTCAAGGTTAACAAACAAGCTCCAGGTGTTTCACATCTCTTGTTTGCCGATGACTGTCCGTTATTCTTAAAGGGGTCCATTGACCAAGCTTTGACAATCAAAAATGTTATTGCGACCTATGAGAAGGGGACGGGTCAATTACTGAGCCCTGATAAATGCTCTATCATGTTCGGTAAGAATTGCAGTATGGCGGTCTAAGTGCTTGTTATGGTTATTCTATGCATCACTTCGGAGGGTTTTGAGGACAAATATCTTGGGCTCCCGGTGCCGCAAGGGAGAATGAAGGCCGGTAAATTTCAATCCACGAAGGAAAAAGCCCTTAAAATTTTGTCGGATTGGATAGAAAAATATGCTTCATGTGGAGCGAAGGAAACTTTGATTAAATCTGTTCTGCAGGCACTTCCGGTGTACTCAATGGGTATTTTTAAATTCCCGGCATCACTTTGCGAGGAGTTGTCTAAGATCATAAGAAACTTCTGGTGGGGTGATGAGGAGAATAGGAGGAAGACTCACTGGCTGGCTTGGGATAAGTTGACTAGGCCTAAAGGTGAGGGTGATATGGGATTCCGAGACCTCAGATTATTTAACCAGGCACTTCTAGCTAAACAGGCTTGGCGATTGGTGCTTAATCCTGATTCTCTATGCGCCAAAGTGATTAAGGAAAAATATTACCCCCAGGGACATATCCTTGACACGGTCTTCCCGCAGTCAGCTTCACTTACGTGGCAAGGTATTCTCCATGGTTTGGATCTGCTTAAATCCGGAGTTATTTGGAGAGTGTGTGATGGGTATTAATATAAGGAGAGATAATTGGCTCCCAAGATTGGCTGGACTTAAAATTACTGCCAGAAAGAATAGGACAAGAGTCAGATGGGTATCAGAATTGATGTTGAGCGGTCCTAGGAGGTGGGATGAAAATTTGGTTAGGCATTTGTTTTATCCTTATGACGCGGAGGAGATTTTAAGGCTGCGTATTCAGTCTAATGGGGATGGTGATTTTGTTGCATGGCACTTCGAAAAAACAGGGATGTTCTCGGTTAAAAGTGCGTACAAGCTTGCGCTTACTTTGAAGGATAAAAGGGAGGACGAGGGGCAATGTAGTGATGCTGTGTTGGGGGAGAGGAAAATTTGGGATGTCATTTGGAAGGCTAATGTCCCTCAGAAGATCTGCATTTTTGCGTGGAGGGTTGCATCCAATAGCTTGGCTGTTTAGGTGAATAGACTAGTGTTGGGGAATGTAGTAATTTCAAAAAATTTCCTACGCACACGCAAGATCATGGTGACGCATAGCAATGAGAGGGGAGAGTATTGTCCACGTACCCTCGTAGACCGAAAGCGGAAGCGTTAGCACAACACGGTTGATGTAGTTGTACGTCTTCACGGCCCGACCAATCAAGCATCGAAATCACGGCACCTCCGAGTTCTTGCACACGTTCAGCTCGATGACGTCCCTCGAACTCCGATCCAGCCGAGTGTCGAGGGAGACAGCACGACGGCGTGGTGACGATGATGATGTTCTACCGACGCAGGGCTTCGCCTAAGCACCGCTACGATATTATCGAGGTGGAATATGGTGGAGGGGGGCACCGCACACGGCTAATAGATCTCAAGGATCAATTGTTGTTGTGTCTAGAGGTGCCCCCCTGCCCCCGTATATAAAGGAGCAAGGGGGAGGGGGCGGCCGGCCAGGAGGGGGCACGCCAGGAGGAGTCCTACTCCCATCGGGAGTAGGACTCCTTCTTTTCCTTGTCCAAGTAGGAGCGGGGGAAGGAAGGGAGAGAGGGGAGGAAGGAAAGGGGGGTGCCCCCCCTCCTTGTCCTATTCGGACTAGAGGGGGAGGGGGCGTGCGGCCTACCCTGGCCGCCCCTCCTCTTCTCCACTTTGGGCCCATGAGGCCCATTAACCCCTCGGGGGATTCCGGTAACCCCCCGGTACTTCGGTATATATCCGATAACCTCCGGAACCATTCCGGTGTCCGAATATAGTCGTCCAATATATCAATCTTCATGTCCCGACCATTTCGAGACACCTCGTCATGTCCATGATCACATCCGGGACTCCGAACTATCTTCGGTACATCATAACACATAAACTCATAATATAACTGTCATCTAACTTTAAGCGTGCGGACCCTACGGGTTCGAGAACTATGTAGACATGACCGAGACACGTCTCCGGTCAATAACCAATAGAGGAACCTGGATGCTCATATTGGCTCCTACATATTCTACGAAGATCTTTATCGGTCAAACCGCATAACAACATACGTTGTTCCCTTTGTCATCAGTATGTTACTTGCCCGAGATTTGATCGTCGGTATCTCTATACCTAGTTCAATCTCGTTACCGGCAAGTCTATTTACTCGTTACGTTATGCATCATTCCGTAACTAACTCATTAGCTACATTTCTTGCAACGCTTATAGTGATGTGCATTACCGAGAGGGCCCAGAGATACCTCTCCGACAACCGGAGTGACAAAACCTGTTGGAAATATTCCCTAGAGGCAATAACAAATTAGTTATTATTATATTTCCTTGTTCATGATAATATTTTATTATCCATGCTATAATTGTATTGATAGGAAACTCAGATACATATGTGGGTACATAGACAACACCATGTCCCTAGTAAGCCTCTAGTTGACTAGCTCGTTGATCAATAGATGGTTACGGTTTCCTGACCATGGACATTGGATGTCGTTGATAATGGGATCACATCATTAGGAGAATGATGTGATGGACAAGACCCAATCCTAAGCCTAGCACAGAGATCGTGTAGTTCGTATGCTAAGGCTTCTCTAATGTCAAGTATTTTTTCCTTAGACCATGAGATTGTGCAACTCCCGGATACCGTAGGAATGCTTTGGGTGTACCAAACGTCACAACGTAACTGGGTGGCTATAAAGGTGCACTACAGGTATCTCCGAAAGTGTCTGTTGGGTTGGCACGAATCGAGACTGGGATTTGTCACTCCGTGTGACGGAGAGGTATCTCTGGGCCCACTCGGTAGGACATCATCATAATGTGCACAATGTGATCAAAGAGTTGATCGCGGGATGATGTGTTACGGAACGAGTAAAGAGACTTGCCGGTAACGAGATTGAACAAGGTATCGGTATACCGACGATCGAATCTCAGGCAAGTACAATACCGTTAGACAAAGGGAATTGTATACGGGATCGATTGAGTCCTTGACATTGTGGTTCATCCGATGAGATCATCGTGGAACATGTGGGAGCCAACATGGGTATCCAGATCCCGCTGTTGGTTATTGACCAGAGAACGTCTCGGTCATGTCTGCATGGTTCCCGAACCCGTAGGGTCTACACACTTAAGGTTCGATGACGCTAGGGTTATAAAGGAAGTTTGTATGTGGTTACCGAATGTTGTTCGGAGTCCCGGATGAGATCCCGGACGTTACGAGGAGTTCCGGAATGGTCCGGAGGTAAAGATTTATATATGGGAAGTCCTATTTTGGCCACCGGAAAATGTTCGGGATTTTTCGGTATTGTACCGGGAAGGTTCTAGAAGGTTTTGGAGTGGGGCCCACCTGCATGGGGGACCCACATGAACGTGGGTAGTGGGGTCAAGGCCCCACACCCCTGGTCAAGGCGCACCAAGATCCCCCCTTAGAAGGAATAAGATCATATCCCGAAGGGATAAGATCAAGATTCCTAAAAAAGGGGGATAACAATCGGTGGGGAAGGAAATGATGGGATTTCTTTCCTCCCACCTTTGCCAACGCCCCAATGGACTTGGAGGGCAAGAAACCAGCCCCCTCCACCCCTATATATAGTGGGGAGACGCATGGGAGCTACACGCTTCCCCTGGCGCAGCCCTCCCCCTCTCCCAAGTACACCTCCTCTCCCGCGGTGCTTGGTGAAGCCCTGCAGGATTGCCATGCTGCTCCATCACCACCACGCCGTCGTGCTGCTGCTGGACGAAGTCTTCCCCAACCTCTCCCTCTCACCTTGCTGGATCAAGGCATGGGAGACGTGACCGGGCTGTACGTGTGTTGAACACGGAGGTGCCGTCCGTTCGCACTAGGATCTCCAGTGATTTGGATCACGACGAGTACGACTCCTTTAACCCCGTTCTCTTGAACGCTTCCGCTTAGCGATCTACAAGGGTATGTAGATGCACTCTCCTTCCCCTCGTTGCTAGTCTCTCCATGGATAGATCTTGGTGACTCGTAGGAAAATTTTGAATTTCTGCTACGTTCCCAACAGTGGCATCATGAGCTAGGTCTATTGCGTAGATTCTTTGCACGAGTAGAACACAAAATAGTTGTGGGCGTTGATTTTGTTCAATATGCTTACTGTTACTAGTCCAATCTTGTTTCGATGGTATTGTGGGATGAAGCGGCCCGGACCGACCTTACACGTACACTACGTGAGACAGGTTCCACCGATTGACATGCACTTGGTGCATAAGGTGGCTAGCGGGTGCCAGTCTCTTCCACTTTAGTCGGAACGGATTCGATGAAAAGGGTCCTTATGAAGGGTAAATAGCAATTGACATATCACGTTGTGGTTTTTGCATAGGTAAGAAACGTTCTTGCTAGAAACCCATAGCAGCCACGTAAAACATGCAAACAACAATTAGAGGACGTCTAACTTGTTTTTGCAGGGTATGCTATGTGATGTGATATGGCCAAGAAGAATGTGATGAATGATATGTGATGTATGAGATTGATCATGTTCTTGTAATAGGAATCACAACTTGCATGTCGATGAGTATGACAACCGGCAGGAGCCATAGGAGTTGTCTTAATTTATTGTATGACCTGCGTGTCATTGAACAATGCCATGTAATTACTGTACTTTATTGCTAACCGGTAGCCATAGTAGTAGAAGTAATAAGTTGGCGAGACAACCACATGGAGACACGATGATGGAGATCATGGTGTCATGCCAGTGACGATGATGATCATGGAGCCCCGAAGATGGAGATCAAAAGGAGCAATATGATATTGGCCATATCATGTCACTATTTGATTGCATGTGATGTTTATCATGTTTATGCATCTTATTTGCTTAGAACGACGGTAGTAAATAAGATGTGAAGGAAATATGCCCTAGAGGCAATAATAAAGTTATTATTTATTTCCTTATATCATGATAAATGTTTATTATTCATGCTAGAATTGTATTAACCGGAAACATAATACATGTGTGAATATATAGACAAACAGAGTGTCACTAGTATGCCTCTACTTGACTAGCTTGTTAATCAAAGATGGTTATGTTTCCTAACCATGAACAAGGAGTTGTTATTTGATTAACGAGATCACATCATTAGTTGAATGATCTGGTTGACATGACCCATTCCGTTAGCTTAGCACCCGATCGTTTAGTATGTTGCTATTGCTTCCTTCATGACTTATACATGTTCCTATGACTATGAGATTATGCAACTCCCGTTTACCGGAGGAACACTTTGTGTGCTACCAAACGTCACAACGTAACTGGGTGATTATAAAGGTGCTCTACAGGTGTCTCCGAAGGTACTTATTGAGTTGGCGTATTTCGAGATTAGGATTTGTCACTCCGAATGTCGGAGAGGTATCTCTGGGCCCTCTCGGTAATGCACATCACTTAAGCCTTGCAAGCATTACAACTAATGAGTTAGTTGCGAGATGATGTATTACGGAACGAGTAAAGAGACTTGCCGGTAACGAGATTGAACTAGGTATTGGATACCGACGATCGAATCTCGGGCAAGTAACATACCGATGACAAAGGGAACAACGTATGTTGTTATGCGGTCTGACCGATAAAGATCTTCGTAGAATATGTAGGAACCAATATGGGCATCCAGGTCCCGCTATTGGTTATTGACAGGAGACATGTCTCGGTCATGTCTACATTGTTCTCGAACTGTAGGGTCCGCACGCTTAAGGTTTCGATGACAGTTTTATTATGAGTTTATGTATTTTGATGTACCGAAGGTAGTTCGGAGTCCCGTATGTGATCACGGACATGACGAGGAGTCTCGAAATGGTCGAGACATAAAGATTGATATATTGGATGACTATATTCGGACACCGGAAGTGTTCCGGGAGTTTTCGGAGAAAACCGGAGTACCGGAGGGTTACCGGAACCCCCCCGGGAAGTAATGGGCCTTGATGGGCCCTATTGGAGAAAGAGAGGGGCCGGCCAGGGCAAGTGGCGCCCCCCCTCCCCTTGAGTCCGAATAGGACAAGGAAGTGGGGGGGCGGCGCCCCCCTTGCCTTCCCCCTCTCCTACTCCTTCCTTCCCCCTCCTTCTTGGATTAGGAAAAGGAGGGGGAAACCTACTTGGAGTAGGTTTCCCCCTCCTAGGGCGCGCCTCCTCTCCTTGGCCGGCCCCCTCCCCCTTGCTCCTTTATATACGGGGGCAGGGGGGCACCCCATGACACACAAGTTGATCATCGTGATCATTCCTTAGCCGTGTGCGGTGCCCCCCTCCACGATATTACACCTCGGTCATATTGTAGCGGTGCTTAGGCGAAGCCCTGCGACAGTTGAACATCAAGATCGTCACCACGCCGTCGTACTGACGGAACTCCTCCCCGTACCTCTGCTGGATCGGAGTTCGGGGTGCATCATCGAGTTGTACGTGTGTCAAGAACTCGGAGGTGCCGGAGTAACGGTGCTTGGATTGGTTGGACCGGGAAGACGTACGACTACTTCCTCTACGTTGCGTCAACGCTTCCGCTTTGGTCTACGAGGGTACGTAGACAACACTCTTCCCTCTCGTTGCTATGCATCACCATGATCTTGCGTTTGCGTAGGAAATTTTTTGAAATTACTACGTTCCCCAACAAGATGATCCCTCATCAAAATTTCAAGAAAGTGTTCCCCCTAACTGTGCACCGTTGCGAAAGTTCGTCGTTTCGAAGCACCACGTGATGACCGGGTGTGATAGATCCTTACGTTCACATACAACGGGTGTAAGCCAGATTTACACACGCGAAACACTTAGGTTGACTTGACGAGCCTAGCATGTACAGACATGGCCTCGGAACACAAGAGACCGAAAGGTCGAGCATGAGTCGTATAGTAGATATGATCAACATGAAGATGTTCACCGATGATGACTAGTCCGTCTCACGTGATGATCGGACACGGCCTAGTTGACTCGGATCATGTAATCACTTAGATGACTAGAGGGATGTCTATCTGAGTGGGAGTTCATAAGATGAACTTAATTATCCTAAACATAGTCAAAAGATCTTTGCAAATTATGTCGTAAGCTCGCGCTTTAGTTCCACTGTTTAGATATGTTCCTAGAGAAAATATAGTTGAAAGTTGACAGTAGCGATTATGCGGACAGTAGAAAGCTTATGTCCTTAATGCACCGCTTAGTGTGCTGAACCCCAAACGTTGTTTGTGGATGTTGCGAACATCGGACATACACGTTTTGATAACTACGTGATAGTTCAGTTAAACGGTTTAGAGTTGAGGCACCAAAGATGTTTTCGAAACATTGCGGAACATATGAGATGTTTCGAGGGCTGAAATTGGGATTTCAGGCTCGTGCCCACGTCAAGAGGTATGAGACCTCCGACGATTTTCTTAGCCTGCAAACTAAGGGAGAAAAGCTCAATCGTTGAGCTTGTGCTCAGATTGTCTAAGTGCGACAATCACTTGAATCGAGTGGGAGTTGATCTTCCAGAGATAGTGATGTTTCTCCAAAGTCATTGCCACCAAGCTGCTAGAGCTTCGTGATGAACTATAACATATCAGGGATAGATATGATGATCCTTGAGGTATTCGCGATGTTTGACATTGCGAAAGTAGAAATCAAGAAGGAGCATCAATTGTTGATGGTTGGTGAAACCACTAGTTTCAAGAAGGGCAAGGGCAAGAAGGGATACTTCATGAAACGGCAAATCAGCTGCTGCTCTAGTGAAGAAACCCAAGGTTGAACCCAAACCCGAGACTAAGTGCTTCTGTAATAAGGGGAACAACCACTGGAGCAGAATTACCCTAGATACTTGGTAGATGAGAAGGCTGGCAAGGTCGATAGAAGTATATTAGATATACATTATGTTAATGTGTACTTTACTAGTACTCCTAGTAGCACCAGGGTATTAAGATACCGGTTCGGTTGCTAAGTGTTAGTAACTCGAAATAAAAGAGCTACGGAATAAACGGAGACTAGCTAAAGGGGAGCTGACGATATGTGTTGGAAGTGTTTCCAAGTTTGATGTGATCAAACATCGCACGCTCCCTCTACCATCAAGATTAGTATTAAACCTGAATAATTGTCATTTGGTGTTTGCGTTGAGCATAGACATGATTGGATTATGTCTATCGCAATACGGTTATTCATTTAAGGAGAATAATGGTTGCTCTATTTATTTGAATAATACCTTCAATGGTCTTGCACCTAAAGGAATGGTTTATTGAATCTCGATCGTAGTGATACACATTTTCATGCCAAAAGATATAAGATAGTAATGATAGTACCACTTACTTGTGGTACTGCCATGTAAGTCATATTGGTATAAAACGCATGAAGAAGAGCCATGTTGATGGATCTTTGGACTCACTCGTTTTTTGAAAAGTTTGGGACATGCGAACCATGTCTATTGGTGTATACACATGAAGAAACTCCATGCAGATGGATCGTTTGGACTCACTTTATTTTGAATCACTTGAGATATGCAAATCATACCACATGGGCAAGATGACTAAAAAGCCTCGTTTTTCAGTAAGATGGAACAAGGTAGCAACTTGTTGGAAGTAACACATTTTGACGTGTGCAGTCCAATGAGTGCTGAGGCATGCAGTGAATATCGTTATGTTCTTACTTCACATATGATTCGAGTAGATGTTGAGTATATTTACTTGATGAAACACAAGTCTGAATTATTGAATGGTTCAAGTAATTTCAGAGTGAGGTTGAAGATCATCATGACAAGAGGATAAAATGTCTATGATATGATCATAGAGATGAGTATCTGAGTTACGAGCTTTGGCACGTAATTAAGACATTGTGGAAATTGTTTCACAATTAATACCACCTGGAACACCATAGTTTGATGGTGTGTCCGAACATCATAGTTGCACCCTATTGGATATGGTGCGTACCATGATGTCTCTTATCGAATGACCACTATCGTTTATGGGTTAGGCATTAGAGACAACCACATTCACTTTAAATAGGGCACCACGTAATTCTGTTGAGATGACACCATATGAACTATGGTTTAAAGAAACCTAAGATGTCATTTCTTAAAGGTTTGGGGCTGCGAAGCTTATGTGAAAAGTTTCAGGTTGATAAGCTCGAACCCAAAGCGGATAAAATGCATCTTCATAGGACACCGAAAAACAGTTGGGTATACCTCCTAATTCAGATCCGAAAGCAATAGGGATTGTTTCTTGAATCGGGTCCTTTCTCGAGGAAAAGTTTGTCTCGAGAATTGAGTGGGAGGATGGTGGAGATTTGATATGGTTATTGAACCATCACTACAACTAGTGTGTAGCAGGGCATAGGAAGTTGTTCCTGTGGCACCTACACCAATTGAAGTAGAAGCTTATGATAGTGATCATGAAACTTCGGATCAAGTCACTAACGTACCTCGTAGGGTGACAAGGATGCGTACTACTTCAGAGTGGTACCGTAATCCTGTCTTGAAGGTCATGTTGCTAGACAACAATGAACCTACGAGCTATGGAGAAGCAATGGTGGGCCCAAATTCCGACAAATGGTTAGAAGCCATGAAATCCGAGATAGGATCCATGTATCAGAACAAAGCATGGACTTTGGTGGACTTGCCCGATGATCGGCAAGCCATTGAGATAAATGGATCTTTAAGAAGAAGATGGACGTGGATGGTAATGTCACCATCTATGAAGCTCGACTTGTGGCGAAGATTTTTTCACAAATTCAAGGAGTTGACTATGATGAGATTTTCTCGTTCGTAGCAATGCTTAAGTCCGTCGGAATCATGTTAGCATTAGTTGCATTTATGAAATCTGGCAGATGGATGTCAAAACGAGTTTCCTTACCAGTCTTCGTAAGAAAAGGTTGTATGTGATACAATCAGAAAGTTTTTGTCGATCCTAAGGATGCTAAAAGGTATGCTGGCTCCAGCGATCCTTCTAAGGACTGGAGTAAGCATCTCGGAGTTGGAATGTGCACTTTGATGATCAAAGATTTTGGGTTTATACAAAGTTTATGATAAACTTGTATTTCCAAAGAAGTGAGTGGGAGCACTATAGAATTTCTGATGAGCATATGTTATTGACATATTGTTGATCAGAAATGATGTAGAATTTCTGGAAAGCATATAGGGTTATTTGAAAAGTGTTTTTCAATGGAAAACCTGGATTAAGCTACTTGAACATTGAGCATCAAGATCTATAATGATAGATCAAAAACGCTTAATGGTACTTTCAAAATGAGCACATACCTTGACATGATCTTGAAGGTGTTCAAGATGGATCAGTCAAAGAAGGAGTTCTTGCCTGAGTTGTAAGGTATGAAGTTAAGACTTAAAGCTCGACCACGGCAGAAGAGAGAGAAAGGACGAAGGTCGTCCCCTATGCATCAGACATAGGCTCTATAGTATGCTATGTTGTGTACTGCACCGGAAGTGTGCCTTGCCATGAGTTAGTCAAGGGGTACAAGAATGATCCAGGAATGGGGATCATTGGACAGCGGTCTAAATTGTCCTTGGAGTAAATAAAGGACATGTTTCTCGATTATGGAGGTGATAAAGAGTTCGGCGTAAAGGGTTACGTCGATGCAAGCTTTAACACCTATCCGAATGACTCTGAGTAAGCAAACCGGATACGTATAGTGGAGCAACCATTTGGAATAGCTCCAAGTGGAGCGTGGAAGCAGCATTTACAATATGACATAGAGAATTGCGAAATACATACGGATCTGAATGTTGCAGACCCGTTGACTAAAACCTCTCTCACTAGCAAAACATGATCAAACCCCAGAACTCATTGAGTCTTAATCACATGGTGATGTGAACTAGTTTAGTGACACTAGTAAACTCTTTGGATGTTGGTCACATGGCGATGTGACCTGTGAGTGTTAATCACATGGCGATGTGAACTAGATTATTGACTCTAGTGCAAGTGGGAGACTGTTGGAAATATTCCCTAGAGGCAATAATAAATTAGTTATTATTATATTTCCTTGTTCATGATAATCATTTATTATCCATGCTATAATTGTATTGATAGGAAACTCAGATACATGTGTGGGTACATAGACAACACCATGTCCCTAGTAAGCCTCTATTTGACCAGCTCGTTGATCAATAGATGGTTACGGTTTCCTGACCATGGACATTGGATGTCGTTGATAACGGGATCACATCATTAGGAGAATGATGTGATGGACAAGACCCAGTCCTAAGCCTAGCACAGAGATCGTGTAGTTCGTATGCTAAAGCTTTTCTAATGTCAAGTATTTTTTCCTTAGACCATGAGATTGTGCAACTCCCGGATACCGTAGGAATGCTTTGGGTGTACCAAACGTCACAACGTAACTGGGTGGCTATAAAGGTGCACTACAGGTATCTCCGAAAGTGTCTGTTGGGCTGGCATGAATCGAGACTGGGATTTGTCACTCCGTGTGACGGAGAGGTATCTCTGGGCCCACTCGGTAGGACATCATCATAATGTGCACAATGTGATCAAAGAGTTGATCGCGGGATGATGTGTTACGGAACGAGTAAAGAGACTTGCCGGTAACGAGATTGAACAAGGTATCGGTATACCGACGATCGAATCTCGGGCAAGTACAATACCGTTAGACAAAGGGAATTGTATACGGGATCAATTGAGTCCTTGACATCGTGGTTCATCCGATGAGATCATCGTGGACCATGTGGGAGCCAACATGGGTATCCAGATCTTGCTGTTGGTTATTGATCGGAGAACGTCTCGGTCATGTCTGCATGGTTCCCGAACCCGTAGGGTCTACACACTTAAGGTTCGATGATGCTAGGGTTATAAAGGAAGTTTGTATGTGGTTACCGAATGTTGTTCGGAGTCCCGGATGAGATCCCGGACGTCACGAGGAGTTCCGGAATGGTCCGGAGGTAAAGATTTATATATGGGAAGTCCTATTTTGGCCACCGGAAAATGTTTGGGATTTTTCGGTATTGTACCGGGAAGGTTCTAGAAGGTTTTGGAGTGGGGCCCACTTGCATGGGGGACCCACATGAACGTGGGTAGTGGGGTCAAGGCCCCACACCCCTGGTCAAGGCGCACCAAGATCCCCCTTAGAAGGAATAAGATCATATCCCGAAGGGATAAGATCAAGATCCCTAAAAAAGGGGGATAACAATCGGTGGGGAAGGAAATGATGGGATTTCTTTCCTCCCACCTTTGCCAACACCCCAATGGACTTGGAGGGCAAGAAACCAGCCCCCTCCACCCCTATATATAGTGGGGAGACGCATGGGAGCTACACGCTTCCCCTGGCGCAGCCCTCCCCCTCCCCCAAGTACTCCTCCTCTCCCGCGGTGCTTGGTGAAGCCCTGCAGGATTGCCACGCTCCTCCATCACCACCACACCGTCGTGCTGCTGCTGGACGGAGTCTTCCCCAACCTCTCCCTCTCACCTTGCTGGATCAAGGCATGGGAGACGTCACCGGGCTGTACGTGTGTTGAACACGGAGGTGCCGTCCGTTCGGCAGTAGGATCTCCAGTGATTTGGATCACGACGAGTACGACTCCTTCAACCCCGTTCTCTTGAACGCTTCTGCTTAGCGATCTACAAGGGTATGTAGATGCACTCTCCCTCCCCTCGTTGCTAGTCTCTCCATGGATAGATCTTGGTGACTCGTAGGAAAATTTTCAATTTCTGCGACGTTCCCCAACAAAACCTAGTCTCGAAATACGCCAACTCAACATGTACCTTTGGAGACACCTGTAGAGCTCCTTTATAATCACCCAATTACGTTGTGACGTTTTGTAGCACACAAAGTGTTCCTCCAGTACACGGGAGTTGCATAATCTCACAGTTGTAGGAACATGTATAAGTCATGAAGAAAGCAATAGCAATATACTAAACGATCAAGTGCTAAGCTAACGGAATGGGTCAAGTCAATTACATCATTCTCCTAATGATGTGATCCCATTAATCAAATGACAACTCATGTCTATGGTCAGGAAACACAACCATCTTTGATCAACGAGCTAGTCAAGTAGAGGCATACTAGTGACACTATGTTTGTCTATGTATTCACACATGTATTATGTTTCCGGTAAATACAATTCTAGCATGAATAATAAACATTTATCATGATAGGAAATAAATAATAACTTTATTATTGCCTTTAGGGCATATTTCCTTCAGTCTCCCACTTGCACTAGAGTCAATAATCTAGATTACACAATAATGATTCTAACACCCATGGAGCCTTGGTGCTGATCGTGTTTTGCTCGTGGAAGAGGCTTAGTCAACGGGTCTGCTACATTCAGATCTGTATGTATCTTGCAAATCTCTATGTCTCCCACCTGGGCTTGGTCCTGGATGGAATTGAAGCGTCTCTTGATGTGCTTGGTCCTCTTGTAAAATCTGGATTCCTTTGCCAAGGCAATTGCACCAGTATTGTCACAGAAGATCTTCATTGGTCCCGATGCACTAGGTATGACACCTAGATCGGATATGAACTCCTTCATCCAGACTCCTTCATTTGCTGCTTCCGAAGCAGCTATGTACTCCACTTCGCATGTAGATCCCGCCATGATGCTTTGTTTTGAACTGCACCAACTTACAGCTCCACCGTTCAATATAAACACGTATCCGGCCTTGTCCTTGTCATCACAAGGCACATCCATCCCAACCCAAGGTCGCTCTGGATTTTTCCAAGCATGCCACAGCCATTGGAGCCGCAACGATCGGCTGAATCTTTCCAGGCCGAGGATGCCCAGACCATCATTCTCAACCGGAGTACATACTTTTGACCAGCCTACCTTGCATTTGCCTCCTGTGAGTTTGTTGTCGTGCGCCCATAGGAAACATGGACGTGACTTATCTTCTTCCTTGAAGAATTTCTTCGGTACCCGCAGGGCCGTGACGGCGAAGGTTGGTAGCAAGCTAAGCACGGAGCGGACAAGAACTCTACGGGCGGCAATTAACATAAGTGTGCCTTTCCATCTAGCCAGTCGAGCTCGGATGCGATTAAGTATAAACTGTGAGCTCTTTTATGGTACCCTGCAATGTAGATGGACCATTCTTAGCCTTGTCAGAGTTATCGGCAAACCATGATACTCTGTAAAAAAATGTAAAAGCGTTCATATCACTAAAGTAGTTATCTAAACACTCTTATATTTCTTTACGGAGGGAGTATGTTCTAGGGAAAGTTGTCATCTGTCCTCCAAAGCTCTGCAAAACCTTCTCTAAATTTATGTCCAGACAGCAGATAGGTGTGGCCGTCGATTTCTACAGATTAATTTTCAAGATCATAAGAAGAATCACCCCAATCATGATCATTGCAACAAGTAGTAGACATAGAAAAACTAGCATCCCCAAGCTTAGGGTTTTGCATAATATTAGCACAATTGACATCAAGAGAATTTATAATAAAATTATTGCAATCATGCTTTTTATTCAAGGAGCTATCATGAATCTCTTCATAAATTTCTTCATCACAATTTTCAGATTCACAAATTTCAAGCAAAACTTCATAAAGATAATCTAGTGCACAAAACTCACTAGCAATTGGTTCATCATAATTGGATCTCTTAAAAAGATTGGCAAGCGGATGAGAATCCATAGATATTAGCTTCTCTGTTTAGGAATAAATACTCAACTATTTCGACCAAATGAGCAAACGAGCAAAATAAGACATCAAGGCAAACGAAAAGAGAGGGCGAATAAAACGGCAAGGGTGAAGCGGGGGAGAGGAAAACGAGAGGCAAATGGCAAATAATGTAATGCAGGAGATAAGGGATTGTGATGGGTACTTGGTATGTTGACTTTTGCGTAGACTCCCCGGCAACGGTACCAAAAATGGCTCGTTGTCGGGAGTCCAAATCTTGACTTGACCTTGCGTAAGCCTCCCCGGCAACGGCGCCAGAAATTCTTCTTGCTACCTCTTGAGCACTGCGTTGGATTTCCTAGAAGAAGAAAGGATGATGCAGCAAAGTAGCATAAGTATTTCCCTCAGTTTTGAGAACCAAGGTATCAATCCAGTAGGAGGCTACGCGCGAGTCCCTCGTACCTGCACAAAGCAAATAACTCCTCGCAACCAACGCGATAAGGAGTTGTCAATCCCTTGACGGTCACTTACGAGAGTGAGATCTGATAGATAATATTTTTGGTATTTTTGTGATAAAGATGCAAAGTAAAATAAAAAAGCAAAGTAAAAAGCAAAGGCAATAATAAAAGCGATGGAAGATTAATATGATGAAGATAGCCCCGGGGGCCATAGATTTCACTAGTGGCTTCTCTCAAGAGCATAAGTATTTTACGGTGGGTGAACGAATTACTGTTGAGCAATTGACAGAATTGAGCATAGTTATGAGAATATCTAGGTATGATCATGTATATAGGCATCACGTCCGAGACAAGTAGACCGACTCCTACCTGCATCTACTACTATTACTCCACTCATCGACCTCTATCCAGCATGCATCTAGAGTATTAAGTTTATGAAAACAGAGTAACACCTTAAGCAAGATGACATGATGTAGAGGGATAAATTCATGCAATATGATAAAAACCCATCTTACGTGCCTTGCTGCCCCTACTGTCACTGGGAAAGGACACTGCAAGATTGAACCCAAAGCTAAGCACTCCTCCCATTGCAAGAAAAACCAATCTAGTAGGCCAAACCAAACTGATAATTCGAAGAGACTTGCAAAGATAACCAATCATACATAAAATAATTCAGAGAAGATTCAAA
The DNA here is from genome assembly GCF_002162155.2 of Triticum dicoccoides. Classification (NCBI taxonomy): domain Eukaryota; kingdom Viridiplantae; phylum Streptophyta; class Magnoliopsida; order Poales; family Poaceae; genus Triticum; species Triticum dicoccoides. The sequence continues at coordinate 47,857,568 of NC_041391.1, forward strand.
TATTATTCATAGATAATCTTGATCATAAACCCACAAGTCATCGGTCTCAACAAACACACCGCAAAAAGAAGATTACATCGAATATACCTCCACGAGAGAGGGGGAGAACATTGTATTGAGATCCAAAAAGAGAGAAGAAGCCATCTAGCTACTAACTATGGACCCAAAAGTCTGAGGTAAACTACTCACACTTCATCGGAGATGCTATGGTGATGATGTAGAAGCCCTCCGTGGTGGATGCCCCCTCCGGCAGATCTCCAGAACAGGCCCCAAGATGGGATCTCGTGGGTTCAGAAGGTTGCGGCGGTGGAATTAGGTTTTTGGCTCCGTATCTGATCGTTTGGAGGTACGTAGGTATATATAGGAGGAAGAAGTACATCGGTGGAGCATCATGGGGCCCACGAGGGTGGAGGGCGCGCCCCCCTACCTCGTGCCCTCCTCGAAGCTTCCTTGACGTAGAGTCCAAGTCTCCTGGATCATGTTCGGTGAGAAAATCACATTCCCGAAGGTTTCATTCCGTTTGGACTCCGTTTGACATTCCGTTTCTTCGAAACTCTGAAATAGGCAAAAAAGAGCAATTCTGGGCTGGGCCTCCGGTTAATAGGTTAGTCCCAAAAATAATATAAAATTGGAAAATAAAGCTCAATATTGTCCAAAACAGTAGATAATATAGCATGGAGCAATCAAAAATTATAGATACGTTGGAGACGTATCACGGTCTCAACAAACACACCGCAAAAGAAGATTACATCGAATAGATCTCCACAAGAGAGGGGGAGAACATTGTATTGAGATTCAAAAAGAGAGAAGAAGCCATCTAGCTAATAACTATGGACCCGAAGGTCTGAGGTAAACTACTCACACATCAACGGAGAGGCTATGGTGTTGATGTACAAGCCCTCCGTGATCGATGCCCCCTCCGGCGGAGCTCCGGAAAAAGGCCCCAAGATGGGATATCACGGGGTACAGAAGGTTGCGGCGGTGGAATTAGGTTTTTGGATTCGTATCTGGTAGTTTGGGGGTATGTAGGTATATATAGGAGGAAGAAGTACGTCGGTGGAGCAACGTGGGGCCCACAAGGGTGGAGGGAGCGCCCAGGGGGGTAGGCGCGCCCCCCTACCTCGTGCCTTCCTGGTTGATGTCTTGACGTAGTGTCCAAGTCCTCTGGATCATGTTCGTTATCACGTTCCCCAAGGTTTCATTCTGTTTGGACTCCGTTTGATATTCTTTTTCTGCAAAACTCTAAAATAGGCAAAAAACAGTAATTCTGGGCTGGGCCTCCGGTTAATAGGTTAGTCCCAAAAATAATATAAAAGTTTATAATAAAGCCCAGTAATATCCAAAACAGAATATAATATAGCATGGAACAATCAAAAATTATAGATACATTGGAGACATATCAGTTACCAACATCCTTCTTAGGCCGCTTCACCTCTTTCCTCGGGGAGACATAGACAGGCGGCAACGGGGGCACCCCAATGGGTTTGTTTGTTACTATAAGCACCATAGGACTCACGGGTACCACAACATCATCTCGCCGCTCGGCGGACTGAACTGTCCCAGTGGGTAGATTGTTCTCAAAAGACTGCCTTTTGTTACTTCCTACCGGTGCCCCCAGCGTCATAGTGCTCGGCATTTCGATCATCACATGGTGCTCACTCGGCCCTGATTCACCAGGTGTTGGTGCAATACCTGTCCTTGCATCCTGCTGGCCTTGCTCGCTGCGGGGTTCTTGCTGGTATGCATTGAAGCGCCAGCTCTGATTGGGGTTGTATTGCTCTCGCCCTCTGCCTCTTCCTCCTACATTCCTTGGGCCACCTCGACCCCTCTGAGTACCAAAACCACCTCTTCCTGCTTGTCTGAAGCGAACATTATCGGCCAAAACAAAGTCGCCCCACTCAAACTTTGTCGCATCATGAACTCCATCGCCGCACTCCTCATGCCTATGCACACATTCACCGCCAATTATAACAGAATACTGGAAGTTTTTCATACTTGACTTGGTATCTAACTATTTTATCTCTCTTCTTACCAGTAACAAACCTCTTGATTTTTGCATTGATATCTATCTTCACCCTGACCCAGACAAATTCACCAAAAAAACCTGCCGGTAGTTTCAGCTGAACTTCCTCAACCTCACCAATGCGTGACGCCATCCCCCTGACTGCAGGCTCAATTAAAAAATTGTCAGGTAGCCGATGGATCTGTGCCCACACTACCAGCTTAGCCACTTTGACGCTATCAGGGTTTTTGAAACCATCATACTCTACCATGATAACCGCCTGATCTCTAAAAACCCACACGGTCCCTCACCCATGGCCTTGTTCCAATCCCCAGGGCATCCAAATTGAGCTGTGAACAAGTTGTCCTTGATCTTCCTCCAAACCACCCTTTTCGCAGGGTTCCATGCGGCACGCATGTCCCCATACAGAGCATTAGGCCTAAGATCTTTGAAGTGTGCACCCTGGCTATAGCAAGCCACTTCGTCGGTGCCCCCAAGTCCGGCACTTCCTCGTCCCACACAAAATCATCATCTTCCTCCTCGTGCAGATTCAACCTGGCAAGTAGTTCCTCTATCGTCTCCTTCCCCTGCCGTCCCTGCGAACTTGATTCAACCGCCATGAGGAAACCGATCTAGCCGTTACCGTCAAACCCTAGGTCGATCTGCCAGAAGAAACCTCGCGAACCAAGGCTGGGTAAGGTCGCAGGGGACCTCCCTAGATCAGCCCGAGTCCGAAGGGTTCGCCATCAAAGATCTACCGGGGAAAAGAGATAAAACCGGTGGTGGCGCCGGAGTACGTCGAAACCCTAGGCAGTCGCCATAGGGGAAAGAAAACTTCTCCTTAGGGGAAAGAAAACTTCTCCTATTTCCTTTTTAGGTTGCACAAGCTTTCGATCAAACCTGACCATATGGGCCGGACCGATACGACCTAGCTATAAAAAACCTTGCCTAACATGACACATGTCGGCCCTTTTATGAAAGGGCCGTGCCATGCCAACCCGAAGGTCCGGCATTAAGGATCAGCCCGACACGGCACGTCTACGGTCTGGTCCGCCTTAAAAAGCCAAAACCGTCCTAAAGAGACCAAAACAACACAATCCTAAAAAGGCTCTACAACTGAAAAGACTATTTTTTTTTGAGAAACAACTGAAAAGTCTGTTGTCTTCAAACAAAAAAGTCTGTCCCATGCTCGGCCTTGTTCTGTGTTCGGCCGATGGTCAGCTCGAACATTTTATTCGCCGAAATCACTAATTAAGGAGTACTCGTTGCAAAGAACACTCCACTTTCCTAGGTCGCGACAAGTGGTGCACATGCAGCTCGCCACTTGTCCCAACCTGGGTGTTTTCCCTTTTTTCGTAGATCCGTTTATTCAAAACGTTTTATCTCTTAAACTGTGCATTCAAATCTCGAACCATTTTCACCCTTGGATTCCTCGCGTTGAGATCTTCAAAACTAGATCCCATGTTGATAGGTTTTGACGAACTTTTTTTTTCACAAAAAAACGGACGAAAAAAACCGGGCGAAAAAACCGAACCGGGAGCACGATTTTTTTCCCTTTCCGAAAGAGGCACGCCCGTGCCTCTCGCGAAGTCACAACCGTGCCTCTCGTGGAAGCAAAACCGTGACTCTCGTGTAACGAAAAAAAATAGAAAACACGTTTTTTTTCGTTTCCGAGAGGCACGGCCGTGACTCTCGCGAAAGTACAACCGTGCCTCTCGCGAAAGCAAAACCATGACTCTCGTGAAATAAAAGAAAACAGAAAACACGTATTTTTTCCCTTTCCTAGAGGCACGGCCGTGCCTCTCGCGGAAGCAAAACCGTGACTCTCACGAAAGAAAAAAAACAGAAAACGCGTTTTTTTCCCCTTTCCGAGAGACACGACCGTGACTCTCACGAAAGCACAACCGTGCCTCTCGCAGAAGCAAAACCGTGACTCATGAAAAAAAAATAGAAAACATGTTTTTTTCGTTTCCAAAGGCACGGCCGTGACTCTCGCTAAAGCACAATCGTGCCTCTCGCGGAAGAAAAACCGTGACTTTCGCAAAAGAAAAAAAAAAGAAAACGCGTTTTTTCGCGCAAATTTTTTTTTTTGATCGAAAAGCTAAGAAAGACCGGGGGAAAACCAAAACGTCGAAAAAAACCGAAAAAACCGTTTAAAAAGCCGAAAACGCGTGTGGAAAAATAAAAAACAAAATCCGAAGGAAGCATCCAGAGTGCGACACGTGGCGAATGGCTGAGAGCGCGCCAAGTGGCACTGATCGTTGCGAGACTCCCAAAGGAGCGCTTGTTAACTTTTTTTTTGAAAGAAGAGACGCTCGTTAATTAGTTGCTCTCTTTATTCGCGTGCTGCTGTGTCGGGGAATTGCTAGGCTGAAAATCTGTGCGCACGGGCAGCCCGTGCGACACGGCCCATATGGCCAGCTTTACTTTTGGCAGAGCCCGTCTCCAAAGTCCTGACCCGAACCAGCAGCTGAGTCCACCCGGCCGCTCCAAACCCTCGCTCCCCAAGTCCCAGCCCCTCCTCCCCGATCCACTTCTCGGTCCGGCCAACGCCGCCTCCAGCCCCGGCCTCGGCCTCGGCTCCATCCTCTGTCGGCGACGACGCCCGCCCCCCTCATTCTCCTCCTCTCTCTCCCACATGGAGCTGATCAAACCCACGGCCACCCTGACAAGCAAGATCCGCGTACACCACGATCCCGCTGACGACGAAGATGCGTCGAGCGGGACTATCGGCGGCCTCCCTTTCCACCTCACAGAGAAGATCCTCGGCTGCATCGGCCCGCTCGAGTCGGTGCGCCTCGCTGCCGTCTGCAAGTCCTGGGCGGCGACCGTCTCCGAGCGGCTAGCGAGACCCACCCCGCACCTGCTCGCGCTCAAGGTCTCCAACGAGCGGTTCCAGCTGCCGCCCGTGGAGGAGCCCCGCCGCGTGGCCATCTTCCCCTTTCAGGTCCATGGGGAGGGCTCGCCGTTGGCGGTGGTCCCTCTCCCTGCCCGCCTGCCCTCCATGGTCTGCAACGTAGAACGTATCAAGTTATCCGGCGCGCTGCACAGCGGCCGTCTCTCCCTCGAGGACGGCAACCACGTTGTCCCCGTCAACCCCGTCACCGGCGCCTTCCGGAGCGAGATGTATGCGCCCGTTGGGACGACTAAAGCTAAGGCAAGGGTCACCGCCGGCGCCAACGCGGTCTTCGTTAACAACCACTCTGAGATGAGCGTCTCTCTCTTCTGGTGCACGGAAGAGTGGCCCGAGGAGCAGAAGCTGATTTCCGAAAAGTTCAAAAGCATTTATCTGATGGCCTACACGGACAGCGTCTTCTACGCGCTGGAATTCTGGGGTTGCACCTACACCGTGGACACACGTGTGCCACCGCCATGGCGCCTGAAGAAGCTCCATGTGCCGAACATTCTCGAACAGTACACCCCGATCTGTGGGTACCACTTCCTCTGGTACACCCACCTGCTGGAGTCGGACGGGTCGGTCCTGTTTGTTGGTCCGGTGCTCACTTCACAAGAACCCACAGGCCTCGATACCATCAGTGGCTTCGAGGTGTATAGGCTAGATGTCGAGGAGGCACGATGGATAAAAGTGGAGAGGCTAGCTGCTGATCGGGCGCTTTTCGTGAGTGAGCAATCATCGTTCACGGTGCGCGCCTCGGAGATTCCGGGGTGCATGAGCAACTGCATCTACTTTGTGGGTGAGGTCGACTACTACTCCTGGGTCACCTGGGGCATCTACTCCATGGAGGAGCGGAAGGTGTTGTTTCAACAACCCGTCGGTGGTTCTCCGGGAAAGTATGAAGCTGCACGGTGGTTCCTCCCTGCTGTTTTGATGCCGCTTGCACATGCACGTTCCGATTGTAGACACTCGGGAAAGAAGAGAAAAATCTAAGTTCTTTAGGCACATCTGGTTAACAATTTTTTGAGAATGCAGTATAGTAGAAGTTAACACAGGTGGCTTCTTTTATGCTGATAGAAGGACAGGAGGATGGGGAGCAATTGTGCAAAATCAAGATGGCCGGGCCGCATGGCCCAACGATCTTTTATAGTTTTTTTAGTAGTAATTCTAGGTACTATTGCATGTAATGTAGGTTTAGTGGTTCTCGAGCCATCAATGATTGGTGAACCGGCAGATCCGTTTGCAACTCCCCTGGAAATATTACCCGAGTGGTATTTCTTTCCCGTGTTTCAAATACTCTGTGCGTTGTCGGCGGTGATAGGCAGGCTTATAAATCTTTGAGATGCTACTATGAAGCTGAAGCATTATTAATCTAGGATCTGAATCTCAAAATCCATTTGATGAAGTTAATTTGTTGGTGAAGTTTGAGAGAGTTTGATTTAGTTAATGTATTGTATGTTGTAGTAGACTTTGTAACTTGGATGGGAAGAACTTGCTAAGCTTGGCGCTGCTTTGGGTATTTCTAAGATCCATTATTTCGAACAATGGATTTCTCTCGGTCCATATGCCATGTACGGTGAGCATGGCAATTATGTTGCATCACCATTTTGGTGGAAAACCTCTCTTCTCAAACAAGAATGCAATATAATTTAGTGTGTCTGTCAAGTGTCCTCCAACTTTGTCATGTAAGGGTACTTGTTGACAAAGGTATATCGGCCAATTTTTGTGCCAAGGCGTTGTTGCAGTGCTCTTTGAATCCTTTGGCTCTGATGGGTGGTGGTTTCTTTTTCTTGAATACGCACGAGCGTGTGTATCATATATTGATAGAAAGGAAAAGGGGAAGAGCCCCGTCCACAGTATTTACATGGCGTTTACACAACGCAATCCACTGTGACAACTATATGTGGATTACTCACCGTACTCCCACCTATCTACCTCTACATCTACTGGGTGAATGCTAAGATCCGCATGTAGGATGCCTGCCTGCTTCCATATTACACCCTCAGATTGTATTCTCCGTAGCACATGCCGCATATTCGGGCTCTTACCCTCAAACACGATCGAGTTCCGATGCTTCCATAGCTCCCAGAGGACCAGTGCCTGAATGGCGCGAGCAGTCTTTGTATATCTCCCAAGTCGTGTCGTCCGAGTGCTCCATGCCCGTAGATCCTCTCCTTGTGCCGGTGCCAGGACGATGAAGCCCACAATGAGGCCTACCTTTGCCCATACTTCATGCGCGAAGACACCGCCGGTCAGGAGGTGGTTAACAGTTTCGTCCTCTTGGTCACATAACAGGCAAGTATCTTGATGTGGAAGCCCTCGTCGTGCCAGCCTCTCCGCACACTCTGCCCATAAGCGCAAGCCACACGAAGAAGCGGCACCGCAAGGGGGCTTTCGATGCCCAAGTGAAGCCAGTCGTGGGCGAAACATGGTGTGTGGCAAACTTAGTTGCATATGCAGATCGGATCGAGAACTGACCATCTTTCTCCCACGACCACAATAGTTGATCCGGCCACTGTGCATTCAAGTTTGTTCCTTCCACCTATGTCTAGAGTTGCAGGAATTGGTCTAGCTCATCCTCATTCATGTTCGGTCCAACATCTCTTGCCCATGTTGCGTTTAGCGTTGCATCCTCCACTGTCCTTGTGCTTCTCACCCTCTTGGCTACTTTGGCATATATCCCCGGGGCCAACTCCTAAAGTCGATAGCCATTGCACCACCTATCTTCCCAGAATAGGGCCGTCCTACCGTCTCCAAGGTGCATTCTTGCCGCCGCTTGAAACAGAGCTCTGGCTTCGTCCGGAATGTTGAACTTGAACTCAACCCAAGGCCTGGTCGCATAAAGCCACAACTACTTCGCTTGGAGTGCAATATTCATCCACTTGAGGTTAGTCACTCCAAGTCCACCTGCCCATATAGAACGGCATAGCATGTCCCATGCTACCGCGCACTTTCCTCCACCCGCATCCTCTTTCCCACACCATAGGAAGCTTCTACCGATTTTCACTAGTGCCTTGATCGCTTTTGCTGGCAATCCCATAGCGAGCATGGAGTGCACCGCTATGGCAGACAAGACCGAGTGGACTAGGATCATCCTGCTGCTCTTGGGTGGAGGTTTCTGGGATCAATTTTTTGGTGATGGACATGGTGAGGTGTGCATACATGAGTTGCTGGGAGGTCGAAACAGCTTGAGAAGCCAAATTCTATTTGTGTTAATTTGAACCCTGAAATTGGAGGTTCTTTGAACACTAGTTTTTGGTTTGCTAAGAGTAACAGAATGTTCTCACCTGACAACACCCATCAGAAGAGCAGGGGAGTTTACCACAAAACCCACAGGAAGAGCAACACCCATCAAATTATGGTGGTTATCCAACTAAGAAAAACACATTTGTTATTCTGTTGCTCTAGCTGGTATTCTAGTGTTAATCACCTGACAAAACCCTTCGGCAGAGCAGGAGATTTTCACACGGCACTAGTGTTACTTCTTTTGATAGTATGAAGAGTTCAGCTGGAGAGGCACGGTGCCTGGTTGAGCTCCTCTTGTATCTCTCACTTGGCAGAAGCCATGTGATAGTCACCCCAATTTTTGAAATGGATATCACCAATTCACCAGGCATATGGTAGTGAATAGGATAGCGGGTACCCAACGAATTTCGGTGCTAGTAGAAGACATACCTTCTTCAGCTGGGCTATCGTCTCAGTCGAGTTGTTCCGGTGATAGTGAGGAATGGCGAGCGCCGACCAGGCGCGGCAATGCATCATCGTCTATTGGAAGGCATCCCACGTGCAGCATCAGTAGTAGTTAGCGCCTGCGCCCACGTGTGTCTATGCTTTCTTTGTAGGTAGAGCTGACCAGTGTGTGCTGTATAGAGTTGAGTGGGTAGCTTAGGGTGATAAAATACAATCAAACAAATGCCCTCTATACAGGGAGGACCTCTTTTTAAGCCAAACAGCGGTACATGACTCAGTATAACTGTAATTAGCTAGACAATCTGCTATCCTATTCTGAGACCTATTAAGCTTTTGGGGAATAAACTCCCGATCTACCATCAAGACTTGATTTCCATAGCCAAGTGCCCATATGCCGATTGTGTAAGAGGGCCACCAGATAAGATGGACAGGACCTCCTAGGAATCAGACTGCACATATACTGGAAGCTCTGTATGCGATAAGCTAGGGCCATACCTTACATAAGAGTGTGTATCTTCGCTTCAAATGCATCATTAATTGAAAAACACTCAGCGATTACTGAAAGTCAACTATATTTGCACTCATGATTATCTGGAGGACATTTTAATCAAGGCTTTGAACCGAGAGAAGTTTTTAGAACGCAAAGAAGGATCGGCGCGCGTCTAGACATAACCACGTCATGCTTAGGTAGGTGAGATTGTTAAGAATAACCACAACGTACGTGTCCATATTAGTTTCCTAGCCTTCAACGAGTAGGAGTAGTATTGGCTAGCTAGCTAGGTACCCTTTTTTCTTGATCTGAGGAGCTAATATATATACCCTACTTGTGTGACTTATAAACCGTGGCAATAATCAGGCAAGCCTCCTCGTGTCCGTAATTGCGTCGTATACGTGTGTACAGTTCCGAGGTTGTTTATGTGTGCAACTCGCCGGGCTACGTAGATTCAATCGGTCGGGAAGCCGGCTTGGAGGGGTGTCGACCCGTTGCTTGGTCGTCTTCCTTCATCGTCGTGTACTCGTGTCTCACTCGCCAGCGTTTCGGCAGACAGGGCCAGCACCAGCTAACGCCGACTCCAGACCCGGCCTCGCCTCCACGGCTCCATCCTCCCTTGGGACCGACGCCGACGCCTCCCGCATTCTTCTCCTCTCGCTCCCACATGGAGCCGATCATACCCACGGCCGCCCTGACAAGCAAGATCCGCGCCCAGCACGAACCCACTGACGGCGGAGATGCGGCGAGCGGGACTATCGGCGGCCTCCCTTTCCACCTCACGGAGAAGATCCTCGGCTGCATCGGCCCGCTCGAGTCGGTGCGCCTCGCTGCCGTCTGCAAGTCCTGGGCGGCGACCGTCTCCGAGCGACTAGCAAGACCCACCCCGCACCTCTTCGCGCTCACCGATGACCATCACTGGTTCCAGCTCCACCTGCCGCCCGACAACGAGGAGGAGGAGGAGGAGCACAACTGCGGGGCCATCTTCTCCTTGCCGGTCGGCGAGGAGGACTCTCCGTCGCCGGTAGCCCCTGCTCGCTTGCCCTCCGTGGTCTGCGACACAAAAGGCATGAAGTTATCCGGCGCCCTGCCCTGCGGCCGCCTCTCCTTCGCGGACGACAACCGCGTTGTCCTCGTCAACCCTGTCACCGGTGCATTCCAGAGCCAGAGCAAGATGTATGCGCCCTTCGAGACTAAAGCTAATCTGAGGACCGCCGCCGGGACCAACGCTATGTTCGTTAACGACCACTCCGAGAGGAGCGTCTCTCTCTTGTGGTGCACGGAGACAGATGAGTGGTCCGAGCAGAAGCTGCTTCTTTCCAATGAGTTCAAAAGCATTTATTTGATGGCCTACACAGAGGGCGTCTTCTACGCTCTGGACTTGTGGGGTTGCTCCTACACCGTGGACACATGTGTGCTGCCGCCGTGGCGCCTGACAAGACTCCGTGCACCGAGCATTCTCAAGCAGTACACCCCGATTAGCGGGTGCCCCGTCCTCTGGTACAGCCACCTGCTGGAGTCAGAAGGATCGGTCCTGTTTGTCGGTCCGATACTTGCACCAAAAGAACCCGGACGCCCAAATACTATTGGTGGCTTCGAGGTGTACAGGTTGGATGTTGAGGGGCCACGATGGGTGAAAGTGGAGAGGCTTGCGGCTGATCGGGCGCTTTTCGTGAGTGAGCAATCATCGTTCACGGTGCGTGCCTCGAAGGTGCCAGGGTGCATGAGCAACTGCATCTACTTTGTGGGTGAGGTTGACGGCTACTCCTGCATTACCTGGGGCGTCTACTCCATGGAGGAGGGGAAGGTACTGTTTCAACGCCTAGTCGTTGGTTTTCCGAGAAAATATGATGCTGCACGGTGGTTCCTCCCTGTTGTTGTGAACTTGTGATGCCACTTGCACATGCGCATTGTAGACACTCAGGAAGAAAAGGAGGAAAAAAAATCTAAGTTTGTTACGTACATCTGATAACAATATTTTGAAGATGGAGTATACGAGTTGAAGTTAACACCAGATGGCTTATTTTATGTTGATGAGAGGACAGGACGATGGGTAACAATTTTCCGCAAACAAGATGAATTATTCTAGGATACGAATCTCAAATTTTGTTTGATGAAGTTAATGTATTGCTGAAGGGGTTCGGCTCTCCTGCTGGGATCCCTGCACGCACTATAGTGCAGGGCCAACCAGCGGCCAACACGTGGCCTGGTGGACCCCATCACTAAACCAACCAGCCCGTATCTCTCTAATTACAGAAAAGCAGTAAATCTGCCTTTCTTTCTCGCGCGTATCAACAGATTGCCTCAAAAATCTCCAACATCCTTTCTCCTATCTATCTACTCCATTGTGGATCACACAGGAATAGATCAGGATCGATAGAGAATTGTCCTCTCATGTGGACCAGCATCTACGGTGTTCTTTGGCATGGAAGGAGCTCCTGCGACTTCATCCATAGGTTTGTTGTTGTGTCTTGAATCTGCAAATTATCAACACTCTCATCATATGGAGGAGACAAGATTAAATAGAAGCAAAGGAACAACTTAATCTATGACATGCAAATTAATCCATGAGACTTAGCTCCACGTACATCATCTTCCATAGGTCTGTTTCTTGTGTCTTCTTTGCCAATTGTAATGATAGAGATTACTGTATCTAAGAAAAAGGACAATGTTTTGCTAATGCTCCTATGAATACAGTGTGATATTTGGCAAAATATGTTGTCCCATCTTCAAGTGTTGTTCAGGTTTCACTACAACAGGACTCTGAATATCGTGTTTTGTTTTAACAAAACTGTGTCGTCCATGAACTATTAGTATATGATATTTTTATGTTGTGTAGATCATGAGACCACTAATGTGGGAGAGGCAGGTCGAAACACAGATGACTATTACAGCAAAAGGTTGAAACCTAAGATAGGAATGGAATTTGAGAATGAAGATATAGCATATGAGTTTTATAATGCATATGCAGGACATGTAGGTTTCAGTGTCAGGAAATTTTGGCATGATAAATCCTCAACAAATGTTATTCGAACAAAGAAATTTGTATGCTCAAAGGCAGGTTTCAAGGACAAGAGCAAGGAACAATGCCAGCGGAAGCGAGCAGATACAAGAGTTGGCTGTCTGGCAGAGATGACCATCAAAAAAAGTGCTAACGGAAAATATGTTGTAAGCAGCTTGGAGGATGCCCATAATCATGAACTCGTAACTCCAAGCAAATCCCATCTACTGCGATCCCAAAGAAGAACTACAGAAGCTCAGAAGGCCCAGATTGAAATATTGAATGATTCGGGTATTAGACCTAAATCTGGTCATGAAGTGATGAGTAGGCAAGCAGGGGGTCGACAAAGTCTTTGCTTCGGTCATAAAGATTATAGAAATTATCTCCGATCAAAGCGTATGCAATCAATCCAAGAAGGAGATACAGGTGCCATTCTTCAATACCTACGGGAGAAGCAAATGGAAAATCCTTCCTTTTGTTATGCAATACAAGTAGATGAAGAGGATATGATGACCAATATATTCTGGGCAGATGCAAGATCAATATTAGATTATCACTACTTTGGTGATGTGGTATGCTTTGACACAACCTTTAAGACAAATAGTTATGGACGACCATTTGCCCCTTTTGTTGGTGTCAACCATCATAAACAAACAGTGGTTTTTGGAGCTGCATTATTGTACGATGAAACAGCTGATACATTTGAATGGTTATTTGAAACATTCAAAACGGCTATGTCAGGAAAAGAACCAAAAACAATATTGACCGACCAATGTCCTGCCATTATTAGTGCCATTGACAAGGTTTTTACCAATTCAATACATCGTCTATGTGTGTGGCACATGTATCAGAATGCTGCAAAATATTTGAGTCATGTTTTCCAAGGTTCGAAGACATTTAAGAAAGATTTTGGCAAGTGTGTTTATGATTTTGAAGAAGTTGATGATTTCTTAGCAGGTTGGAATGATATGCTAGTGAAATATAATTTGGAAGACAATGACTGGCTACATAGATAATTCCAAAACAAGGAGAAGTGGGCTTTGGTTTATGGTCGACAGACCTTTTGTGCGGATATGAAATCTACGCAAAGAATCGGGAGTATGAATGCACTATTGAAGCGATACTTGCATGTTCGCCTTGATTTATTAGATTTCTTCAAGCACTATGAGAGGGCCGTGGATGATAGAAGGTATGCTGAAGTGGAAAGTGATTTCTATGCGAGTCAAACATCACCAAAAGTGCCACATGTGCAGATGTTGATTCAAACTTCCAAAGTATATACACCTGCTATGTTCAAGATATTTAAAGAAGAATTTGACATGGTAATGGGATATTGTGTGTATGAAAGTGGCCGTACTGCCTCTATTTCTGAATTCAAGGTTACCCATTCAGCTAGCCAAAATAGTCATACAGTGAAATTTGATCACGATGGATCAAAAGTTTCCTGCTCATGCAAAAAGCTTGAATTTATTGCGGTCTTGTGTCGTCATGCATGAAGGTGTTGGACCACAACAATATTAAGGAGTTGGCACCAGAATATATCTTGAAAAGATGGACAAGGCAAGCAAAATCAGGTCCATCATATGCAATTCAAAAGTGCGCTGATGATGAAGATGCTAGAGTTGTGCTAGCTAGGCAGTATGGATCACTATGTCGCACTTACAACAACATTTTGAGCAAAGCAGCAGCAAACAAAGAGGCATATGCACTACTGCAAAGTATGTCAATAGAACTAATGGAAAAGGTGGACCATATTTTACATGGAAGCAACCAGTCAAAAGATATACCGTCAAATCATGAACAAGCTGAGAAACAAGCAGAGAACCAGCCAGTTGAATGCAACAATGAGAACATTGTCCAAGCAAAAGTAATAAGGAGAAAAGAAAAAGTAAATAGTAGTAAGAGGATTAAATCTGGATTGGAACTAAACAAAAAGAATACACAGAAGAAAGGTATGGTACAGCTCAAGAAATGGCTACATAATTATCTGCTCATGTTATTCAAATAGATCTAATAGTTTCTTTTCCAAATAGGTCAAGCAACAACATGCAAGAATAGGAATGGTGATTGTGCTTCTGCCTCAACTGAAGCAAATCCTAGCTTCACCATGCACTAGTGCAGAACCGGGCAATAGCACCGGTTCGTAAGGCCCTTTAGTGCCGGTTACATAACCGGCACTAAATTGTGGTCACTAAAGGCCCCCCCCCCTTTAGTACCGGTTCAGCACGAACCGGTGCTAAAGGGCAACCACGTGGCACGAGCCAGCTCCGGGGGCCTGGAGCCCTTTAGTACCGGTTGGTAAGACCAACCGGTACTATAAGGTTTGGGGGATTTTTAGTTTTATGATTTCTTTTTCATTTAATTTTGTGTTTCCATTTTAATTCTTTTTCGTTTGCTGGTATTTTACGATACTACACATTGTACACGTTATGCATATATATATATATATATATATATATATCATCAATGTCTCACAAACCACCATATTAATTAATTCACATATACACACATGTATAGCTATATACAATTTCTCCTACATATGAATGTTGCCTTCGGAGCCAGTGGCATTAGCCTAGTTGGTGCCTTCGGAGCACGATTACAATTGGAAGTGGTTTTCATGGGGGCGGTAGCGGGTAATAGAATTCTCCATTCGGATTTATGACCTGGTCGAGCAAAAATCCCGCTATTTCCTCTTGAAGTGCTTCTACGCGCTCCCTTTCTATGAGCTTCTCCCGCACCTCTTTGAACTGTTAAGAAGGAGATCAATATGCATGTGTATTAGTTGTGTGACTAGATATCGATAATGGTGTAAAAATTGTGAATAGTGTTCTGACAAGCGTACCCATTGCTGTCTTTGAGATCTGCTCCTTTCGGACACCATCATGCGAATGTTCTCGCAAACGCAGAATGTACACAGATCAGTCCCCTGCACCTGCTTCAGGGCCTTTACGAGAATGGAATTTGATCAGATAAAAATTAATCAAGCATGATAATTAAAGAGATGGCAGCTAGCTAGCTAGCTAGTACTACTTAATTGCTTACCTTGGGTCGAAACCATTGAAGCTTTTGTTTCCATTCACCTTCCGTGACGCTGATGAATCTTGCCAAGCCCTGCCCTCCGACAAAGAAAATGAATAAAGGGGTTATTAAATAGTTCATATCATGAAATGACAAACTAAATAGGCCGAGATATATAGTTAATAATGATTGAAATTACCTGTTGACTATCCCATATAAGATGTTATAGTCAGTTTTTGCTGAGATTAGCGAGTCCAGTACTTCAACTGTTCCGGCGTCAACTTTTATGATACACAAGACCCAATGAAATCTGCATGCACACACGTTTACATGTCTTAATTAAGCGGGCATATGTAAGCAAAAACATGTAGCTAGCTAGTAGGCAAAAACAGAGAATTTGTAGTACAAGACAGTGTGACTCACTGGAAGTTGTAAGGAAGTAGTATATCTTCATTGTATTTGAGGCGCTTCAAGAACTCTAGCATGCTGTCCTCTACTTCCTTTGCATAACGTTTATTTATCTTCCATGTGTATTCATTAACGGTGTTTGGGCCAATGAACCCAATGCCAAAGCGTCCACCTTTTCTCATTTCATATATCTTCATCCTGCATAATACCACAGAAAAGAATATAGTGAGGATAATTACAGGTAATGATTGATCAAAAGGATCACTACAGCTAGCTTGAGACTTAAATTATAGAAAGAAATCACTTACAGACAATAGCAACTGACGATAGATTTGTCGAGTGCGTCTTGATTGTATAACTGAAACAGTTCTAAATACTCAATGGACACAGCTTTCTCATGGTAGTGATGGTCCTGCTTGACATTCACCATGAGGGACAATCGCTCTGAAATCTTGGTAATGTTCATGTACCATTGATGCAATTCATACATTCTCGTTGGGAGGTTCTTGACCTTGTCTGGCGCGACCAAAGGTTGGCCCCGGACATATTTCCGTTTTACTTCATCCTCTCTAAGCAAAGGCATGGGCTCGATCTCGAGGAGTTGTCCAACAGTGATGTTGAGAACTTCAGCCTGCATTATATGCTCCTCCGTTATTACCACATTGCCCACCTCGGGAACATGCACTGTTTGCCCACAATAATATTGGGCACGCGTACTGTCACCCGTTGTTGGCACAACAAGCGAGGGGATCGATTGCGCCGCCTGTTCTCCCAGCTGGGGAATGGTTTTCCCGCATTTTTTGGCAGCTGCTTCTTGTTTGCTCGATCCCGATGTAGACGTGCTCGCCTCCCTTTGTAGACGTGCTCGATTTAACTTCCTGATGTGGTGCTCATAGTCTGTGTCAACAGGCTTGGGAGCTGGTGGTTGAGCCATACGAATGAAGTGGTCAATCGTTTCCTCAGGCACTTTCTCCCTTGGCGGCGGTGGCGGTTTCGGTGCAAAATGGGCTTCCACCTCGGCCTTCGATATGGCTGTGATTTCCTCCTTAGACCTGTCATAAGACCTCTGCGGAAGAGGCTTGAGGCTTGGACCATATTCATATCGCTTGCCTCCGCATGTACTTCATATACTACCTCGACTCGTACCGCTACGCACCATAGCTGCGGGGTGTCTCTTCTGCGATTGCTGAGGCGGCGGAGACGGCTGACTAGACTGAGTTGGACGAGGAGGAGTGGCCTGAGGTTGTGCCGGACTTGGAGGAGGAGTGGACGTCTGACGCTGTGGCGGACTTGGAGGAGGAGGATTGTCCTGACACTTTGCCGGACTTGGAGGAGGAGGATTGTCCTGACACTTTGCCGGACTAAGAGGAGCGAGAGTCTGCTGACTCGGTGGCGGACTTCGACGAGGACTCGGGTGACGCGGTGTCGGTGGCCTTGGAAAGATGATGCAATCCTTTTTCCATAGGATGATACGATGTTTGGCCTCTCCGAGAAAGCGCTCGCCGTCACCTCCAGCAATGTCAAGCTGTAGCCCCGAATATGGTGGGTCCACCATCTCATCAACCAAGACACGAGCATAGCCCGCTGGAATCGGGTTGCATTGGAAGGTTGCCTCGGGGGGATTTGTGAAAGCACAACCGTCCGCCACCTTCATGGATATGTTCTTCATTTTGACGTGTAGCTCGCAGTTAGTGTTCTCCGTGATGTCATCCACGGGGTATCTACCCAGCATTGCGTCGTCCGGGACGGAACCCACGCTGCTTCTCGGCATGGATGGGCCGGTGCTATACAATGCTGGATTATCCGCTAGCTGCTGCAGCTGCTGAGACCCCCTTTGATGGGTAAGTGAGTCGATCTGCTCCTGCTGCCGCTGGAATTTGACTGCCAATTCCGCTTGACTTGCTTCTAGGCCTTGAAGGCGTTCATAGTCCCGCTTCCTCTGCTCCTCCTCCATCTTCCTCTTCTTCTCCTCCGCAATCTTCTTTCTCGCACGGGTTCTGTAGTCATTGTTCCAGTCTGAAAACCCCTCATACCACGGCATAGCACCCTTGCCTCGTGTTCTTCCCGGGTGTTCAGGATTTCCCAGGGCACGCGTAAGCTCGTCGTTCTCTCTATTGGGCTGGAACACCCCCGTTCGTGCCTCTTCTATTGCAATAAGTATCGCATCGTCAGCTCCCTTCAGACTTGCCCTCGTCGAAACATTGCCTGTCTCCCGGTCCAACTCCCCTCCATGCGCATAGAACCAAGTCCTGACCCTGGGGGGCCAGCTCTTAGTAGCCGAAGTGACACCTGCATCCTCCATCTCTTTCTCAGACTTATCCCACTTAGGCATTGCCACTGCATAGCCACCTGGCCCCAGCTTATGGAACTTATCCTTTTTTCGGCATTCTTCTTGTTTATTCTCGACCGTTCCTTAGCTAATTCCGAATCCTTGAATTTCACGAAATCGTCCCAATGATCACGTTGGTTCTCCAGTGTTCCCTTGAATACTGGAGTCTTCCTTCCTTCCTTGACGTACTTGTTCCATTCACGATTCTTGTAGTTCTTGAATGCAGTCACCATCATCCTAAGAGCAGCCTCTTTGACTTTCTGCACATCTGCTTCTGTGAAATGATCTGGTAGGGTGAAATGTTCCATGAGAGTATCCCAAAACAGATCTTTTTGATTCTTGTCAACAAAAGTAACATCTGGACGTGGCTTTGCTGGCGCTCTCCATTCTTGAAGTTTGATCGGGAGTTGGTCCTTCAGAAGAACTCCACACACTACTAGAAATACCACTACTAATGGCGCACCTAATATGGCCATTAATGGCGCATCACTGGTGCGCCATTGATAGCACGCCATTAGTAATTTTTACTAATGGCGCACCACCTGGTGCGCCATTAGTATCTGGTATACTAATGGCGCACCACCTGGTGCGCCATTAGTATATGCGAGGGTGCGCCATTAGTATGCCTCCCAGGGGGCATGTATACCCAGGTGCTTTGGCATACTAATGGCGCACCACCTCTGGATGCGCCATTAGTAACCGCAGCATACTAATGGCGCACTACCCGGTGATGCGCCATTAGTATGCACTGTCATACTAATGGCGCACTGTCATGTGATGCGCCATTAGTATGAATATTAGGTTTTTTTTTATTTTTTTTTCTGTTTTTTGCACAGGTTACAAAATGTATAATTTGACAAAATATAGACAGCACACATCAACAATAGATTCATCAAATACAATAGAAGATTAGTCTTTGAATACAATTCATCATATTAGTCTCCGAATACAATTCATCATATTAGTCTCCGAATTGAAAAGACCGAACAAAGATAGAACATTATATTACAAGTCTCGAGACCGCGAGTAGCGAGTTTATCTTCGCATTACAAGTCGATATCGATCATCTAAACTACCATCACATAGAAGAGAGCTGCGGTCATCATGATGAGCATCATCATGATGAAACTCGTCTTCATCCGGTTCCTCCAACGCTCCCTCCCCTCTCCCGCTAGATAGCGGGCGTATCTAGATTCGGCCTCGGCCCTAGTGGTGTACCCTTTGTAACTATTACCCCTGAATCGGTGAACCTGTCTCCGACACTCCTCCCAGTCATCGTAGACTCCGGGAACCTTACCCTTGTACACGACATACGTCGGCATCGCTATGCACTAGCCAAACGAAACGTTAGTACCAATTCACAGACAATACATAAGCAATATATAAGTATGCAACAGAACGATCGGAAGAGAAAAGCAAGACATTAATAGCATAGATTACATCTAAGTGGAACGACTCTCGAAACCAAAGAGACATACTACAAGTTCATTAAAGTTTAATTACAACATGAGCCAATCGATGTTTCAGAACTAGACAACTCGACTCAAGGGACCGGAGCGTGGATGAAGCCGCCGTCTATCGTGGGAGTCATGAAAGAACGGGCGTTGTCATCCTGCATTTGTAGCATTGTGTCGATGTCACTGTTGGACGGTTGATTTCTGAGGTAGAACTGCCCCGAGGTACGAAGGACATCTTGATGGATGATTTCCGCAAACTCCGACTGGATGCGAAAGAATTCTTGTCGGAGGTCCGCGTCCTGGATTGCCGACACGCTCGCGGCCCAATCTTGGAGTTTACTCGGTAGCAGAAGTTGATGATGGTCCCGTACGATCGCCCGCATGTGATGGATGGCGTAGTAGGCACCCTTCTGACCGCCAGGCGGCTGCTTGACGCAGCAGAACATCGTATTGTGGGAGAACACGTGCTTGCCGTACTTACGAATAGGCCTGGTGAAGGTGCCTCCAGATTTGGCGTAGCCGGGGAGAACATCATCAAGAACCTTCTTGACATTTGTGTAGTCTACGTTCGACTGCGGGTCCGGGTCGAAATACGTGGCCATGGAATATTTGGGGCTTAGGAGGATGAGCGTGCAACGTGTGTCACTGCAGAAAACACGGAATGTTAAAAGAAAAACGATCAAAATGTAAGAATTCATATGTTACGGGCCGGTTGAGGGGAGGACTTACTCGGGAAAGTAAGGCACGAGGAAGTTATCCTTATGTTGGTTTGCCAGAATGACGCCTTCGAGGTAAGAACTCGCGACTTGCCGGTCCCCAGCGCTGCCCAAGATCTTGGCACGCATGTAGAAGGGGTCGACTATCACGATGTCCGGGGTCTTGTCGCGAATGATCCGCATCTCCATACTCAGCGAAAATAGCCGAACGAAGGTGTAGTGCAGCGGATGAAGGTTAAACATAGCAAAGATGTCATCAAACCGCAGGACGATCGTACCCCCGATGTCGCCATCCACAAAGCCCTTGCCCTCTGGCACCTTGGCCACGAAAACCGGGTATGCCACATCCTTCTCTCTGAGACGCCGCTTCTCCAAAGAAAGAACACTGTCGTGCAGACTCCGCATAGCACCGGTTGCAGCATTGAGCATATTTGGTGGTAGCATCGCCCTACCCGCCACATGCACCCTCCTCGAGATATCCTTAGGTGAAGGTGGCCCGTCCTGAGCACGGATCGTACTCGGTGCCGGCTGGCTTGCACCCTTCTTACTCTTTCTTTTGCGTGCCTTCTTCTTCTCCTGTAATGGGACCGAGTTTTGCTCACAGACCGCCTTCTTGAGTGTGTTGGGGCTGATAATATTTCGCACCTCGCCTATCTGAGGCTCGGTGAAGTCGGCAGCTGGAGGCGTCTCCTGAGAGCTGAACACCAAACGACGCCTGTTGCAACTTGGCTTCTCCACGGTACGAGCTAGATCGCACACGTCTTTTGTTGGGTTTGGTTCTTGAGAAGGAGGCCCCATGAAGTCGCCATCGTACCCATGCTCGGCAAAGTACTGATCGACGTTGCCAAATGTATCATAGTCGTCGTCTTCATTCTGATCCTATGCCATATGCATGTTTGGATCCAGTGGCATAGGGATGTCCGGCACCGTTACGGCGGTCTTGCCATGGGGCCGACTTGGCGCCGGCACGACTGGCGGTGTTGTCTTTGGGGTGGTGTCCCCTGCCCCCAAACGAATCTGGCTCTTCGGCCAAAGCAGGGGCCAGCTCAGGCAGGCGCTGAGGGTCATCACGTCATCATCGTCGGCCCCGACGGGTCGATTCGGAGGTAACAAGTCGTCGCAGCCTGGCAGCACCCGAACCAGTTGAACCCTAAACAAGTTGGGTGGCATCTGGGTACCGTGGAACAAGGGGTTGCCCGGTTGAACGATTTTGCCCTTGGCGACATCGACCAACTCGTTGTTCACGAAGTGGAGGAGAGTGCACGGAACGTCGGCGGCGCCCTGCGAAAACATGTAGGGCGTCAGGGATGCCCAGTCAAAGGCAAGGAGATGAAGTCCTCGGCCGAGAGAGGTTTAATTAGTTACCGTGATGATGGCGTCGAGCTCGGCTAATGTAGAGGCACCGCCAACGGCGGGCGTGCAGTTGACGGAGGGGCCGCTTGCTGCAGAGGTGCCGGCCGGCGTACACCCGGGTGCATTAAGCTCCTGTGCCGGCATCGGAGACACCAATGCCGCCTCCGCCGGAGGCACCAATGGCCCCGCCATCGCATTATGCGAGTTGCTGGCCGTGAAGCTAGGAATCGGGGGCGGCCCCTGTTGGCCGCCCGCAATCCACGCACTCAACCCCGAGATCAAGGTAGGCACAAGGGCGGTGATCGTCGCTCCGAGTCGTTGTTCCACTTGCTCTTGGACAATCTCCGGAATCCGCGCCACCTGTGCCTTGAGTTCTTCAACCTCTCGCGCCTGGCTTTCCGAGCTGGTCTTTTTCTCCTTCCGCACACCAGCGGTATAGTATGACCCCCATTTTGTCGACAAGCCTTTGCCTGCCACACGACCAGCTGACATCGGCTTACTGAGCTTATCCTTGTTCTTCATTATATTCAACCCCCTATTTAGAGTGGTGTCCCAAGGGTTGCTCTGAGTCGACCCCACGCTACTGCTTTCAGTCGCCTGCGGAAGGAATGTGAACCATTTAGAAATTCGGCTTCATTAATTAGAATGCAAACATATGGAGCTAATTACGCGGGGGTGTATTCCTTACCAGAACAAGCTCAAGCCGCCTGGTCTTCGGATCCGTGGTAAGCTCCTTTGTTTTCGGGTCCTTCTTGTACCGGGCCCTGACAAAGTTCCTGGTCTGCTTGTCACCGTATTTATCGAAGAGGGGCGGTAGGCCTTGCTCGGCACGGTCCGCCTCCTCCTTGTCCCATATAGGCTCCGCCACTCTGTAACCGCCGGGACCGAGTGTGTGTTCCCCTATGTTCAGCTCCCGCATTTGTTTCCCCCACTCACTTGATTGGGAGCTTGCGGTGCTCGAGCAATTGATCTTGAAGTCGTTGTAGTCATCTTCGGTGATCGAAGGATTTTTCTCCTTGATCTTCTCATAACTCTCACCTTTCTCGATCATTCTCTTCACATTGCTTTTCCAAGTAGACAGGGCCTTGCTCATCTTCGTGAGGGCAGCATTGTTCACTTTATTCCCTTTG
>NC_041391.1:47883904-47884583 GCF_002162155.2 Triticum dicoccoides
CGAGGAAGAGGGAAGGCGAGGAGAGGGCGAGGGAGGGAGAGGGCGAGGGCGAGGGCGAGGGCGAGGGCAGCGGCGGCGGCGGCGGTGGATCGAGAGGGAGAGAACTGGCGAGGGGGAGAGGGAAGGGGGGATCGGGCGAAGGGGGGATCGGGTGAAGGGGGATTGGGCCACAATACTAATGGTGCACCTCACCGTGGTGCGCCATTAGCATGTCCATACTAATGGCGCACCTCACCGTGGTGCGCCATTAGTATTTTTTTTTATTTCAACTCGAGCCAAAAGGTTATGTACTACCAGAACCTATCCACGTCAAGCCCACTCTACTAGCTCGATTGGTCAGCAGCCAGTTCTCACACCAGGAGGTCCTGGGTTCGACTCCCAGGCTCCACAATTTTTTTTTATCATTTAAAAAGCTGTTTGATACTTATTTATGTTTAAATATGTTCAAACTTGTTTAAATAATAACAGTAATATTTTTTTATAAGACAGTAGCATTTAAAAAGCTGTTTGATACTTATTTTTTTATAAGACGGTGCGCGCGGTGCGGGGGGTCGGCGGCAGCGGTTGAGTAGGGGAATCGAGGGTGCGGTGGGTCGGCGGCGGTGACCGGTGGACTGGGGGGGTGCTCGGCGTCGAGGGGGACCGGATCTGGCGAGGTGGGATAGCGGTCGAGATGGAG
>NC_041391.1:47886420-47901020 GCF_002162155.2 Triticum dicoccoides
GTCATCAGCACGTGATAGTCGTGAGACTTCATCCCGCTGAACTTCTGCTTCGCTGGGTCTAGGTATCTGCTTATCTTCCCCGCGTAACCGTAAGGAAGTTTTACTCCTAGGAGGCAGGTGAAAAACTGCTCGATCTCCTCCTGACTTAGAGTGAAGCACGCGGGAGGGTAGTCATTTCCGGTCTTCTTGGCCTTTTTGCCTTTGCGACGACTTTCTGTGTCCTGCTTCGCCTCATCATCATCATCATCATCATCATCATCATCATCATCATCATCATCATCATATATAGCGTGAAGCTCCTGCCTGATGCCCATTGATTTCAAGTCTGCCCTTGCTTTCGGCCCATCTTTGGTCCTCTCTGGCATGTTGAGCAGGGTACCAAGCAGACTCTCGCACACATTCTTCGTGATATGCATGACATCAAGGCTGTGAGGCACACGGTGGATCTTCCAGTACGGCAAGTCCCAGAAAATAGACCTCGTTTTCCATACCTTCAGCAGCGGCTCTGGCGCCTTTCGCTTCTTTCCCGGCTCTGGCGCCTTTTGCTTCTTTCCCGGCAGTGGGCAGTCTTTCCAATTTTTCAACAGCTTGTCTATTTCCTCGCCGCTCCTCGTACACGGGCGTTTTCGGGGTTCGGTTTCACCATCGAACAGATCCTTGCGTTTCCTCCACGGGTCATCGTCGCGAAGCCACCTTCGATGTCCCATGAACACGGTTTTCGAAGACTCGGGATCTCTATCTAGCTGGCGATACGTTGTGTCATCCATGCACCTTACGCATCCAGAAAATCCGTGGACTACCTGCCCCGCGACATATCCGTAACCGTGATAGTCGTGCACCGTCGTGAGCAGTGCGGCTCTCATAGGGAAATATTCTTTCTCTGCGGCGTCCCACGTATTGGCTGGCGTTTTCCACAGCGTGTCAAGCTCCTCTTTCAGCAGCCCCAGATACAGATTGATGTCGTTCCCTGGTTGTTTCGGCCCTTCAATTAGCATACTCATGTGAATGTACTTCCTCTTCATGCACAACCAGGGGGGAAGGTTGTACATCCACACAAACACAGGCCAGGTGCTATGTGTGCTTCTCTGGCTGCCAAATGGATTGACTCCATCGGTGCTCGCGCCCAGCATGATGTTTCTTGGATCGTTCCCAAATTCCGAGTCTTCGAAGTTCAACGCTTGCCACTGGCTCGCATCCTTAGGGTGACTCAGCATCTTGTCTTTTTTATCTATCTCCGGATCATTTGCGTCATCTTCCCGCTTCTTCTCCTCCCTATCCGCGTGCCAACGCAGGAGCTTTGCTACCTTAGGGTCCGCGAAATAGCGCTGCAGACGAGGAGTGATCGGAAAGTACCACACCACTTTTCGAGGAGCTTTCTTCCTCTTCTTGTATCGAGTGACGCCGCACACCGGACATATGGTAGACTCCGCGTGCTCGTCCCGATAAATGATGCAATTGTTCATGCACACATGGTATTTCACGTGCGGTAAATCCAGAGGACACACGATTTTCTTCGCCTCCTCCAAACTGGTCGGGCACTTGTTCCCCTTGGGAAGACGTTCGTGCCATAATGACATGTTCTCGTCGAAGCATGCGTCGGTCATTTTGTGTTTTACCTTCATCTCCAGGGCCATGAGCGTTACTTTCAGGCGGGTATCCTCGGGCCTGCATCCTTCATACAATGGAGTAACCGCGTCTAACTCAAGTTGATCCATCTTGGCTTTCTCTCGGGCGGCAGCTCTTGCGTTATCCGTCTGCTTGAGAAGCAGCTCTTGAATATGAGGGTCCTGCACCCAGCCCATCGAAGGTCCAGCGTCGTCTGCTCCGCCGGCATCATCATCTTCATGATCATGCCCGTCGCCTGCTCCGGCATCTTCCTCATCATCATGTCCTGCATCTTCTACATGATGACTGTGTACAGCATCACAGTCGTGATCATCTCCTGGGGATTCTTCGTCTTCTCGCCCGCCCGAGCCGCGGTGGTTGTCTTGCTGCCCTTCCTCATTTCTTGCCCGGCCCGCATGGACGACTTCGTAGTCATCTTCATCACCTTGCCACCGATAGCCATCCATGAAACCACGCAACAGCAGGTGGTCCCGCACCTGCCCGGAATCCGGGTCCGCAATAAGGCTCTTCAGCTAGCATCTTCGACACGGACATCTTATCTCCGTCTCGTTCTTTTGAAGCATCTCGGCCTTCGCGGACCTCAAAAACCTATTCACGATGCCTTCGGTCATCGTGCGGACCATGGTCGCCTGCGGGGTAGAGCAAAACGATATTTTAGAACCAAACAAAAATTTGGCATGACTTTCCCTAAAAATAGGACCAAAAAGAATGCTTAATGCCAAAATTCTCGCCGAAACGGAAATGAATCAACATTCCGGCAAAATATTGGCAACTATCGCATATCAAATACCGGTACACCTCCAAACACAAACACATATGCAACACCACAAACATATGCAACACCACGAACATACATAGATCTAGCTAGGCCGTAAAAAGTGCATGTGCACATTATTGTAAGGAGAACAACCTAAATATAGCTTCCCCCCTTACTTACCTATTAAAACAAGGTAATTTAACCACTTAATTTGAATGAATCTATGGTGGAAATGAGGTGAAAAAGAGGAGGCACCCGAGACAAGGAGGAGGTGGAGAGAATGAAGTGGGGAGAAAGTGAGTGTGTGGGTAGGAGAGGCTGTCCCAAATATCTTGTTGCTGCCCACTTACTAATGGCGCACCTCTTCCATGGTGCGCCATTAGTAGTTACAACTACTAATGGCGCACTTAAGCAGGATGCGCCATTAGTATGTTTGGATAGGCGCACTAGTTCAAAAAAAAAATTCTATACTAATGGCGCACCCACTGCCTGGTGCGCCATTAGTAGTTACAACTACTAATGGCGCACTTGGGAAGGATGCGCCATTAGTATGTTTGGATAGGCGCACTAGTTCAAAAAAAAATTCTATACTAATGGCGCACCTGCTGCCTGGTGCGCCATTAGTAGTTACAACTACTAATGGCGCATTTTGCCCGGATGCGCCATTAGTATGTTTGGACAGGCGCACTAGTTAAATTTTTTTTTTGATACTAATGGCGCACCTGTAGCATGGTGCGCCATTAGTAGTTTAAACTCTAATGGCGCATCAGATTGTGGTGCGCCATTAGTATATACTAATGGCGCACCATCTTTCTGGTGCGCCATTAGTGTCAATCCCATCTATAGCCCTTTTCCTAGTAGTGACACTAACGAACGAACTTTTCCGCAATCTTCTTAGGCGCTAATGGTTTGCCAGTAGGGCCGCATGCCTCGATATTGTACTTTACGCCCGGCTTCAACTTTTTGTTAGGGCCTCGTTTCGTCATTTTGCCTGAAGATTTGCTCGATCCGGATGGCTGAAAGAACAAAGATCGATTCGTTAATATATCTTCAAGTCATTTAAAACATGTGATGATCACCAGATGCCTGCTTATATAAATATATATACCTCGCCGGTGTTTGTTGTTTCAGGATCAACATGTTCTTTGTCATCGTCATAATCATAGTTCATGACTTCATCAAGTTCGTCGTCGCGATCGAATATCATATCACCCTCTCCGGTGTTGTTTAGAAATTCGGAGCCGTCATAATCTTCTTCATTCTGATTATCATCTGCCCCGCGTATCATATCGAACATGGTCTGTTCTCCCTCCCTGTCGGTATTGTCTGCCATAGCTTTTGTTTAACTAATCCAAAAGAAATATAAAACAATTTAGTATTCAAATCTCGAATAATAGATATAATCTCGAATACATCGTCCAGAATAATAGATATAATCTCGAATACATCGTCTCGGATAATATATAATATTGAATAGTACATCACTGGCTATTAGCTAATAAAGATCGAATACTACAGAAGAATCTAGGACACTCGCGGTTCCTCCGGCGCGGGCGGTGGACACCCAAAGAGAAGGAACCCTCATAGGATCATAGCTGAAGTGAGATCCCCGAAGATACTGCCACGTATTGGAGAACCTGCCGCCCTCTAACGCAACCATGTAGCGATGGACGTGCTCGTCCTCCTCCCTGACACGGCGACGTAGCACCTCCGGCGGGGCCGGGTCCCTCCGCACCAAAACTGGCCCACGCGAACGCCACCAAACGAGATCAGGGTCGACGACGGGACCCGCGGCCGGGTTCCTCGTCAAGCGGCGCGCCCCTCCAAGCAGCACCTCCCAGTGCCAGCGCGGCGGAGCCCAGTCCCGGACATGGGTCGGCTGGACGTCGTCGCGGATGGGTCAATGGCGAGGATGCGGGTCGGGCATCGTCGAGAACAAATACTAGCTATATGCCCGCAAAAAGTAACATTTTTTTAATGATTGGATTTTGATAACTAAAATTTCTAACATTTCTATATAACACTAATTATGCTAATCTAAATAATCTAAATAACACTAAAATTTCTAAAATTTCTAACATTTCTATATAACACTAATTTCTAACATTTCTATATAACACTAATTTCTAACTGATTAAGCACTAATTATATCCATCTAACATGCATTCATACATATATAATAGTGAAAAAATAATAATCTAAATAATCTAAACTAATTAAACACTAATTATCTAAACTAATTAAACATACAAAATAATAATCTAAATAATCTAAACTAATTAAAGACTAATTATCTAAACTAATTAAAGACTAATTATCTAATGCTTGTGTGTGTGTGTGTACGGGCTCGGGGCTGGAGACTCATAGCGGGCGACGGCGACGGCGAGGCGACGGCGAGGCGACGGCGAGGAGAGGCGACGGCGAGGGCGGCGACGGCGGGGACGGCGCGACGGAGACGAGGGCGGCGACGGGGACGGGGGCGGCGACGGAGACGAGGGCGGCGACGGGGACGAGGGCGGCGACGGTTACGGGGGCGGCGACGGAGATGAGCGGAGACGTCGGAGACGATCGAGGGCGGCGGCGACGGCGACGAAGACGACGGAACAGAGGCGAAAACAGAGGGAAACTGAAATTTTCGTAGCAGTTGTATATATCGAAGGCACCTTTAGTACCGGTTGGAGCCACCAACCGGTACTAAAGGTCTGTTTTGGCCAGGCCAAGCGGCGGGAAGCGACCCCCTTTAGTACCGGGTGGTGGCACAAACCGGTACTAAAGGCCCCCCCTTTAGTACCGGTTTGTGCCATGACCCGGTACTAAAGGGGGTGCGCTGGCGCAGGTGCGGTGCGGAAGTTTAGTCCCACCTCGCTAGTCGAGGGGCTACCGCACTGGTTTATAAGCCCCAGTATGGTAGCTCTCTCGAGCTCCTCTCCTAATCAGGCCTACTGGGCCTACCTGTCCTCCTCGCCTTGTGGGCCTACTGGGCCTTTGCGGGCCTGCATACTGGCCCAACGAAAGGTTGTGTCGCTAGTCGTATGCAGGCCGCTTTGGCCCAGTAGGCGGGGCTTTTTTTCTTATTTTTTTTTGCTTTATTTTTTTGTTTTATTTATTTTTGAGTTGTTTTTTGCTGTATTTAGAGTTTCTTTGTGAATATTTTTGCTTTAGGTACAAAACTATTACAAACTTTCTGTTAGTGCCGGTAGATTTCAAATTTGAATAGTTCAAATTTTGAATTATTTGAAATTTGTGTGAATCACTAGTTTGTGAATAAACTTAACTTTGAAAAAAGTTTTTTTAGTGATTCTTTTTTCTTATGTTTAATATTAGTGTGTTTCATCATTATATTCAATTTAGTAATGCTTAGGTTATTTAAAAAATGAAATGCCTTTGTAACAGTTCAGTTTTCGACGGAAACCCTGATACTTCGAAAGAGATTGTCCATTTTGTACACGAAGTGCATCCAGTTTTTGCCGTAACCCTCTCTACTTTATTGCACATACTATTTGTATGAAATTATGATACCATGCCAACTTTCAACCTTTTTTGAGTTCATTTGAATTGCTTTTCAATTTCAGGGTCATTTAGCTGGAAAAAAAATCAGTAAATGCATGAAAAGAATTTGTTTGCACATCAAATTTCTTCGCGTTTCAAATGCCAAAACACATAACTACCCTAACTATTATAGACATTCCCTCCTGGGTGTGAAACACAGAAGAAAGTGATGATAGTGAAGCCGATCACATCCCAGATCTTTGGGTGTGAAACTTTTTCTTCGCGTGTGTCCCTTTGCGCCGTAACCATGGAAAATCTTCATCATTTAACGGGATGCTCGGGTCAATATTCACTGTGAATGGAGCAATTTCACCAAACTTTTCATAATCTTCTGACTTGTCTGTCTTGTCATCCACTCCCACGATGTTTCTCTTCCCAGAAAGAACTATGTGCCGCTTTGGCCCATCGTACGATGCATTCGCTTCCTTATCTTTTCTTTTTCTTGGCTTGGTAGACATGTCCTTCACATAGAAAACCTGTGCCACATCATTGGCTAGGACGAATGGTTCGTCTGCATACGCAAGATTGTTGAGATCCACTGTTGTCATTCCGTACTACGGGTCTTCCGTTACCCCGCCTCGTGTCATATTGACCCATTTGCACCAAAATAAAGGGACCTTTAAACCACGTCGATAGTCAAGTTCTCATATGTCCTGTATATAATCATAATATGTTTCCTTTCCCGTCTTGGTTTCTGCATCAAAGCGGACACCACTGTTTTGGTCGGTGCTCTTCTTATCTTGGGTGATCGTGTAAAATGTATTACCATTTATCTCGTACCCTTTGAAAGTCATTATATTCGAAGATGGTAATTGGGACAGCAAGTACAGGTCATCTTCAATAGAGGTGTCATGCATGGTACGTGTCTGCAACCAGTTGGCGAAACTCCTGGTTTGTTCACGTGTAATCCAGTCATCAGACCGCTCCGGGTGTTTGGAGCGTAGCAAATTCTTGTGTTCATCCATATACGGAGCCACCAAGGTGGAATTCTGTAGAACTGTGTAGTGTGCTTCAGTGAGAGAATGTCCGTCCATACATATTATTTGTTCCCATCCTAGCGTGCCTTTTCCATCCAGTCTGCCCTTATGCCGCGATTCAGGAACACCAATCGGCTTAAGGTCAGGAATAAAGTCAATACAAAACTCAATGACCTCCTCATTTTGATGGCCCTTGGAGATGCTTCCTTCTGGCCTAGCACGGTTATGAACATATTTCTTTAAGACTCCCATGAACCTCTCAAAGGGGAACATATTGTGTAGAAATACAGGACCCAAAATGTTAATATCTTCGCATAGGTCAACTAGGACGTGCGTCATGATGTTGAAGAAGGATGGTGGGAACACCAACTCGAAACTGACAAGACATTGCACCAAATCATTCTGTAACCTTGGTATGATTTCTGGATCGATTACCTTCTGAGAGATTGCATTGAGAAATGCACATAGCTTCACAATGGCTAATCAAACGTTTTCCGGTAGAAGCCCCCTCAATGCAACCGGAAGCAGTTGCGTCATAATCACGTGGCAGTCATGAGACTTTAGGTTCTGGAACTTTTTCTCTACCATGTTTATTATTCCCTTTATATTCGACGAGAAGCCAGACGGTACCTTAATACTGAGCAGGCATTCAAAGAAGATTTCCTTCTCTTCTTTGGTAAGAGCGTAGCTTGGATGACCCTGATGTATGCCGTCTTCTCCGTGCATACGTTGCTGGTCCTCCCGTGCCTCAGGTGTATCTTTTGTCTTCCCATACACGCCCAAGAAGCCAAGCAGGGTCACGCAAAGATTCTTCGTCACGTGCATCACGTCGATTGTGGAGCGGACCTCTAGGTCTTTCCAATATGGCAGGTCCCAAAATATAGATTTCTTCTTCCACATTGGTGCGCGTCCGTCCGCGTCCTTCGGAACAGGTTGTCCGCCAGGACCCTTTCCAAATATCACCTTCAAATCCTTGACCATATCATGTACATCAGCACCAGTACGGTGGCGAGGCTTCATCCAGTGATCCGCCTCACCTTTGAAATGCTTGCCTTTCTTTCTTACGGGATGCCTGCTCGGAAGAAATCGACGATGTCCCAGGTACACATTCTTCTTACAACTATTCAAATATATACTGTCGGTATCATCCAAACAGTGCGTGCATCCGCGGTATCCCTTGTTTGTCTGTCCTGAAAGGTTACTGAGAGCAGGCCAATCATTGATGGTCACGAACAGCAACGCCTTTAGGTCAAATTCTTCCCCCATGTGCTCATCCCACGCACGTACACCTGTTCCATTCCACAGTTGTAAGAGTTCTTCAACTAATGGCCTTAGGTACACATCAATGTCGTTGCCGGGTTGCTTAGGGCCTTGGATGAGCACTGGCATCATAATGAACTTCCGCTTCATGCACAACCAAGGAGGAAGGTTATACAAACATAGAGTCACAGGCCAGGTGCAATGGTTGCTGCTCTGCTCCCCAAAAGGATTAATGCCATCTGTGCTTAG
Source organism: Triticum dicoccoides (assembly GCF_002162155.2). Taxonomy (NCBI): domain Eukaryota; kingdom Viridiplantae; phylum Streptophyta; class Magnoliopsida; order Poales; family Poaceae; genus Triticum; species Triticum dicoccoides. Next base: position 47,894,839 of record NC_041391.1, read on the forward strand.
ACCAAACCATACGCTCCTTGCGTCATCTGCAAACTCCTTCCCGTACTTTCTTTCGATTTTTCTCCACTGCGACCCATCAGCGGGTACTCTCAACTTTCCGTCTTACTTACGGTCTTCTCTGTGCCATCGCATCGCCTTGGCATGCTCTTTGTTTTGGAACAAACGTTTCAACCGTGGTATTATAGGAGAATACCACATCACCTTGGCAGGAATCTTCTTCCTGGGGCGCTCGCCCTCGACATCACCAGGCTCATCGCGGCTGATCTTATAGCGCAATGCACCACATACCGGGCAAGCGTTCAAATCCTCGTACTCGCCGCGGTAGAGGATGCAATCATTAGGGCATGCATGTATCTTCTGCACCTCTAACCCTAGAGGGCAGACAGCCTTCTTTGCTTCGTACGTACTCTCGGGCAATTCGTTGTCCTTTGGAAGCATATCCTTTATCATTACCAACAACTTTCCAAATCCCTTGTCAGATACACCATTCTCTGCCTTCCATTGCAGCAATTCCAGTGTGGTGCCCAGCTTTTTCTTGTCACCTACGCAATTCGGGTACAACAATTTTTTGTGATCCTCTAACATGCGCTGCAACTTCTTCTTCTCCAAATCACTTGCACAGTTTCTCTTTGCATCGGCAATGGCCCGACCTAGATCATCAACGGGCTCATCTGATGCCTCTTCTTCAGCTTCTTCCCGCATTACCGGCTCAGCTTCTTCCCGCATTACCGGCTCAGCTTCTTCCCCCATTGTTGTATCATCGTATTCAGGGAACCCATGGCCAGGATAGCTGTCGTCGTCCTCTTCTTCTTCATTGTCTTCCATCATAACCCCTCTTTCTCCGTGCTTGGTCCAAACATTATAGTGGGGCACGAAACCGGACTCAAACAGGTGGACGTGAATGGTTCTTGACGTAGAGTAATTGTGACCATTCTTACAGCCATCACATGGACAAGGCATAAAACCATCCGCCCGCTTGTTTGCCTCAGCCGCAAGCAGAAAAGTATGCACGCCCTCAACGAACTGGGGAGAGCATCGGTCATCGTACATCCATTGCCGGCTCATCTTCATTACACAACACCGAATAGACCAAATTAATACAAGTTCATACATAAAGTTCATACAACACTTAAATGCAACAAACAAATAACTCTCTAGCTAAAGCATTTAAATGCAACAACAAATGCGATCAAGATCGCAACTAAGGTAACAATTGATCCAACCGCATAATGATACCAAGCCTCACTATCGATGGCATATTTTCTAATCTTTCTATTCTTCAAGCGCTTATTCTCCATCTTGATCTTGTGATCGTCGACGACATTGGCAACATGCAACTCCAATTCCATCTTCTCCCCCTCAATTCTTTTCAATTTTTCTTTCAAGTATTTGTTTTCTCTTTCAACTAAATTTAACCTCTCGACAATAGGGTCGGTTGGAATTTCCGGTTCACATACCTCCTAGATAAAAATATCTATGTCAACTTGATGGGCATAATTTGTCATAAACACGAAATGCAACAAATAGTTTTAAAAGAGAATATACCACATCCGAATCATAACAAGGACGAGGGCCGACGGGGACGGATATCAAAACCATGGCATTATGTATAACAAACAACGTACGGGTAAGATAATTATTACATGATTAACTATATATCCAAATCACACAAATATCAATTTTTTATATAAAATTTCATGAACAAGAGGCTCACCACAAGGTGGTGCCGGTGACGGGACGGTGCGGGCGATCGACGGTGGTTACGACGGAGATTTAGAAGGCACTAAGTAAACCACACCTACATATGCAAACTAAGTGTTATTTTTGACCTCAAATTGCATATAAATCAAATACTAGCACATATATATATTTCCTAAACTCACAAATTACTAACTACACAAAGCATGGGAAGAGCTAATCTAGCAATGAGAGATGAAAGGACAAAGTTTCTAACCTTTGTGATCACTTGAATGGATGGGGGCCTTCAAATCTTGACAAATTTTGGGCAAAATGTGTGATGAGCTCGAGGGGAGAAGAGGAAGAACAGAGAGGAGAGGAGAGGGGAAAGGGGAAAGAACAGAGCGAGCTGGACGAAGGGTCTATATGCAGGAGGACCTATAGTACCGGTTCGTGGCATGAACCGGTACTAAAGGTGCTGGAGGGGGCCCAGACTGACAACATCCTGCCACCACCCTCATTAGTACCGGTTCGCGGCACGAACCGGTGCTAAAGGTTAGCCACGAACCGGTACTAATGAGAGCGGCCCGGCTAGCCGTTGGAACCGGCACTAATGTATACATTAGTGCCGGCTCTAATAAAGACCGGCACTAATGTGCTGCACGTTTGACCCTTTTTCTACTAGTGATGTCAAATCAGTACTCCAACTTGCAAGTACTGCAGAGTGCCATGCCTCTAGTACCACATGCTACGAACTACTGTTTGCAAGTATCGTCGCACGCTATGCCTCCAAACCCACAAGCTACGAACTACAATTCACAAGTATTTCCGCGTGCTATGCCTCCGCAACCACAAGCTACAAACTCCAATTTGCAAGTACTGCCGCGTGCTATGCCTCCGCAACCATAGGCAGAAAACTACAATTTGCATCTATTTCCTCAGACTATGACACCAGTGCCACAACCATAGAATTATAATTTGCAAGTATTGCATCACGACCTCCCTCAACCACCGCAGGCAGATGCTACTTCTTTTTCAGCAGTTACTCGGCTTGCAACCACAACAACAATATTTCTATTATGTCACTCAACCAAGTCTTATATTTACTTGGTTAGTCGTTAAAAATTAAGACGAACATGCATAGGTCATTCACTTCCATTAACTTTAAATTGTATGTAGAGTTCTGTATTGATACCGAACTCGGAATGGCCAGCATATCAAAATGACCAGCTGCCGACTAAGGTATTGTTTCACTTACAAGTCAGACTCTCAAATTCAAGTTTATTTCTCACACGAAATTGTTCCTTTTTTTATTTCAGGACTTGGGTAGCCAATCAAGCCATGGACAAGATAGCACTTTTAAATAGCTCATTCGCAAAAAAAAGCTCTATATAAACTTTTCTTCTCAGGATTGCTCTACAAAACAATTACGTCCCCATGTAATAGTTTATCTTACTATTCCTTTTGGTGTGAGATGTATAATGGATTTATTCTAAATGGATATATATAGGTGCACCGATTAGTTGCTGGTTATTTTTCCATGGTTCCATCCACAAGGATCTTTCACCAATTTGAGATTTCTGTGACTGTCGTGTGACTAAAAACAGAGAACATAGCTACATGACGCTGCCTAGTTTGAAGTCATTGGAAGCTAGTTTAATCTGAAATTAACGGTTATCTTAGCAACATACTAGTAGTAATTAATTGGATAGCCCTTGTACTAGTTTGAAGCCATCGAAAGCTAGCTACTAGTACAGGATAGATGAAGAAATCAGCTACCACTAACCTCGGCCTGACGAGTGTGCATCGGGCTCCCGTCTTGATGTGCGCCTGCACGGCCTCTTGCGGCATCCCGGCGAAGCAGTGCTGCACCCAGCCGGCCGCATGCCCTGCAGTTCCTCACCTTCTGCAAGGGATCTGGTCGGTCCAAGAGGGGAACGACGGCATGCCAGAGCATCTGCTCCAGCCTTGGCCGGGGCTTGGGCGCGCCGGAGTCAGGCAGCGGCAGCCACGGCTGCTCCCTTTGTCGCTCGCCACGACCACGACGCTGCCGGACGGCGGACCTCACTTTCTGGAACTCTATATATCTCTCACTCACGGATCTCAGTTCAGTGGAATAATGGTAGTACTAGCTCGAAGCTTCCGCGGCGGATAAGGCAAGGAGAAGGACTTTTCAGAAAATTAAACAAAACAAAATATTTTTATTAAGTGGTGGGGTCCACCACAGCACGTGTTGGCCGCTGGTTGGCCCTGCACAATAGTCCGTGCAGGTGTGGGAGTCCCGGATTAGGGGGTGTCCTCATAGCCGAACTATCACCTTTGGCCGGACTCCTGGACTATGAAGATACAAGATTGAAGACTTCGTTCCGTGTCCGGATGGGACTTTCCTTGGCATGAAAGGCAAGCTTGACGATACGGATATGTAGATCTCGTACCATTGTAACCGACTCTGTGTAACCCTAACCCTCTTCGGTGCCTATATAAACCGAAGGGTGTTAATCCGTAGGACGAACAACAATCATACCATAGGCTAGCTTCTAGGGTTTAGCCTCTTTGATCTCGTGGTAGATCTACTCTTGTACTACCCATATCATCAATATTAATCAAGCAGGAGTAGGGTTTTACCTCCATCGAGAGGGCCCGAACCTGGGTAAAAACATCGTGTCCCTTGTCTCCTGTTACCATCCGCCTAGACGCACAAATCGGGACCTGTCGTGCTAAGGATTCCGACAATAGAAAGGGGGTAGGGTAAGGGAGCATGATCTATCGAGATGCATATGGGTGACACTGTGGTTTTAGCGAGTTCGGGCCTCTCATGATGGAGATAACAACCCTACGTCTCGTGCTCCGGAGAGGCTTTGTTTTATCTTAGTATGTATCCGGGGATCACAATGTGTGTGTGTGTGTGAGAGAGGAACGGATCCTCATGCCTGAGCTAAGTCCGGAGACTAGAGAGGGAGAGAGAGAGTTGGAAGGGAAAAGCCCCCAAGTCTAGTGGTGGGGGTGGCTTATATAGAGTGCGCCACCCCCTCACCTCCTATGTTACAAAGTGGAGCATCAATGCCATAATACCTGCCCACTACAAAATCGTCATGCTGACTATTGGTCTTCGCATATCCGAGTGAGTTACACGGCCGAGTGGAATGAGCTCGTCGAGTGGAGTGCTGTGCTCCGAGTGGTTGTTGCCGTCCGAGTGACTTTCAAGTTGCGGTACGTCTGGATGGCGATCTGGCCCAGGGGCCCAGTACAAAGTGTATGGTGTCCATGGGTAGGATATTTAGGTCAGGCCTGTTACCCTACCCCTAATACATGTCCTCGTCATTAGCCCCCGAATAGGTCAAGGTTGAGCGGGCCGAGTTGAGGTGAATTCCCAGATGAGTCGAGTGCTGTGGAGGCACTTATGAACTTCCTCTGGTCATCCGGTGGTCTTATCTCCATGTGTTGCCTTGACGGATTCGAGACCGCACGGTGTCCGAGTGAAATGAGCTCAATCGGGTCCACGGAGGAGCGTTGAACTCACCTCATAGCAATTTTTTTGGAGTGATTTGGAGCTGGTCCTGCATCGAGTAACTGATTACTCGGTATTTCTTCACGCCTGGAACGTGTCTTTTTTTTTCTTGTTTGGCCGTCACTCGGACCGGGCGGACCGTTCCGAGTGGATACCATTCCAGTGGGGGTGAGTGCACCCACTGGGTGTAGTCCCCGAGACTGCCGTCGACTACGTGCAGTCGGCGGGAGTCTTGGAGCTTGTATTTTTTGTTGTTGTTTGGCCGTCACTCGGACCGGGTGGACCTTTCCGAGTGCATACCAACAGTCAGCGGGAGTCTTAGAGCATGTCTTTTTTTTGTTGTTGTTCATCACTCGGACTGGTCAGGCCGTACCGAGTGGAGATTACTCCAATGGGGGCACGTTGAGTGCACCCACTGGGTGTAGTCCCCTAGACCGCCGTCGACTGCGGGCAGTCGGAGGAGGTCTGAGAAAACTAAAAATATTCTTAGCTGGTACCAGTCGAACTTGTTCCTCTCCGACTCGGAGGTCGAGTAGTACTTGAGGATCTGGTATTGGTCTAGCTTTTTTCTCCTCGACTCAGAAGTCGAGTAGTACTTGAGTGATCTGGAGGTAGCCCCCGAGTGATGCTCGAAAGAGGTAAGCTCGCTACAGAATGTGATATGAGGTTTGATCATATGAGTAACCTAGTCGTTCCCATGTTGGGGGTGTAGAGGTGAGGACATGTCCAACTGATGGTGACGCGCGGGGCGGCCGAGGGGCGAGGACGTGTATAACCGAGTGGCGACGTGCGGGGCGGCCGAGTGGTGAAGGCGTGCACAACCGAGTGGCGACGCACGGGGCAACCGAGGTGAAGATGTACGCAACCGAGTGGTGACGCGAGGGGCGACCGAGTGTTGAAGATGTGCAGAACCGAGTGGCGACGCGTGGGGCAGCCGAGTGGTGAAGACGTGCAGAACCGAGTGGCGACGCGCGGGGCGGTCGAGTGGTGAAGACGC
>NC_041391.1:47901087-47909245 GCF_002162155.2 Triticum dicoccoides
GGGCGGCCGAGTGGTGAAGACGTGCAGAACCGAATGGCGACGCGCGGGGCGGGCGAGTGGTGAAGACGCGCACAACCGAGTGGTGACGTGCGGGGCGGCTGAGTGGTGAGGACGTGCACAACCGAGTGGCGACGCGCGGGACGGCCGAGGCTTGAAGATGTGCACAACCGAGTGATGCTATGCGAGCTGGCCGAGTGAAGGACTAAGTGTCCAGCCAAGTGGCAAAAATGGTCCTTGAAGGAGTTAGCCAGATGCTTTCGAAGCTAATGTAGCGACAAGCACTACAAGAAATATGTCAACTAGTGACCTTTTGTCAGTGACCCTGGAAGAATTGGTCATAGATCTATGACCATTTCAGACCAATTGGTCAAAAGCTGTTTGAGGGGCTCCAAACCCTAAACCATTGCGACCATTTTGGTCAGAAAGGTCGTAATTTCCTTACACGAAAAGGTCACAAAGCAAACAGTGCTAGTCCGCTGCCTTATTTCTAGTTGTTAATGACTAATATAGATGGTCATAGCCTTGTAGATTGTGGTGGGTTGTGATGACTAGGCGCCATCTCATCAGTTTTGCCTATGTGTCATGTCCATGTGGCGGTTTTTGCCCTAGATTGTGAAGCAACCTATATTTCTGTTATTCCCAAAATTCCCAAAAAAATCTCATAAATTCTTTGGGTCATATCTTCGTCAAATATGTAAAAACCTTCCTTGCCTAGTTCAAAAATAATTCAAAAATATTCATTTTCCTATTATGATCAGAGTAGCACTTTGTGAAGGAAGTACCACTTTGGCATGTCCAAATGGTATCCATTTTCTACAGTGCTTTCCTATGCCCAAATAACCATCCTCCACCAAATTCTAGCTCAATCCATTCATTATTTTGAGCCCAGCTTCAACATTCGTATTTATGTCCAGTGTGGTACTTTGTAAAGCAAGTACCACCTAGGCTCCTCCTTTTGAGGTGAAAATTTGTGAAGACGGTCTTCTTAGTAACTGATCATCCTCAGCCAAAACTCACGCCCATTAGCCATGTGCATTTCCCGTACCACAAATCAAACACTTGGCTGCTTATTCACCTTTAAGCATCGATCGGTCTCCTCGTGAGAATCTTATATTGTGATTTTCTTCCTAGCACCTACCCGGGGATTGCCCAACCCACTAGACATGCCTAGGCCGCCCAGAACACATGGCAACACCACGGTCACGCGGTGACCACGCGGCGGGCATGCGAGCTTACGCGCTCTAGAGTTGGGGCCCTCGGCTACCATCCAAACGTCGATGTCTCGCCATAAAACCATGTATTTCTGATTAAATAGTTACTTATTTAACTAGAAATGATTTTTGTAAAAAATAAATAGCAAACTATGAGGCAGCTGCAGTTCAAATTTGACCCGCTTCCACCTGAATCAGCGACAATTTGTCTTTTTCACCAGAGGTGGATCAAAACTTTTTACACCCAACCATTTTGTCAATTGTGCATTAAACATGGCATAGTATTTTATAAAATTGATTTGGTCCATTTTTGCAACAATTATTTGGTAGTTCCTTCACAAAAAAACCTCATTTCGGGCACTCAGAAAATGGAAGATAAATTTTCCGTGCAAAGAAAATAAAACTCCCTTAGGCAACATTGTTTGGAATTCCAAGATGGACCCTTGTGCACAATATGAGATCATTTGAACAAACTATGCCATGAATGTGGCCATAAGATTGATCATTTGGCTTGAAAGCCATGAATCTTCACGCATGATAGCTCATTTCTGAGGACACTTTTTTAAAATAATTACCGTATTACAAGTTTATTATTTTTCCTGGAAACTTGGTCACATATAATGACACAATGCGAAGGTTTTCCAATTTTTTGATTTTTTTTAAATTTTTTATGCCCGTTTCAAAATGCGGTCAAAACGGCGGGCTTGACCGTTCCTAGCTAGTGGTTGAATCTCGGAAAACTTTTGGTGTTTCTATGATAAAATAGATACTTATGTACCTAGAAATGATTTTTGGAAAAAATAAATAGCAAACTATGAGGCAGCTACAGTTCAAATTTCACCCGCTTCCAACTGGATCATCGAAATTTTTCTTTTTTACCAGATGTGGATAAAACCTTTTGACACCCAACTATTTGGTCATTTGTGCATTAAACATGGCCTAGTATTTTATAAAATTGATTTGGTCCATTTTGCAACAATTATTTGGTAGTTCCTTTACAAAAAAACCTCATTTCGGGCACTCGGAAAATGGAAAATGAATTTTCCGTGCAAAGAAAATGAAAACTCCCTTAGGCAACATTGTTTGGAATTCCAAGATGCACCCTTATGCACAATATGAGATCATTTGAACAAACTATGCAATGAATGTGGCCATAAGATTGATCATTTGGCTTGAAAGCCATGAATCTTCACGCATGATAGCTCATTTCTGAGAACACTTTTTAAAAATAATTACCATATTACAAGTTTATTATTTTTCCTGGAAACTTGGTCACATATAATGACACAATGTGAAGGTTTTCCAAATTTTTGATTTTTTTTGAATTTTTTATGTCCGTTTCAAAATGCGGTCAAAACGGCGGGCTTGACCGTTCCTAGCTAGTGGTTGAATCTTGGAAAACTTTTGGTGTTTCTATGATAAAATAGATACTTATGTACCTAGAAATGATTTTTGAAAAAATAAATAGCAAACTATGAGGCAGCTACAGTTCAAATTTCACCCGCTTCCAGCTGGATCAGCGAAATTTGTCTTTTTTACCAGATGCGGATAAAATCTTTTGACACCCAACTATTTCGTCATTTGTGCATTAAATATGGCCTAATAGTTTATAAAATTGATTTCATACAATTTTGCAATAAATATATTGTAGGTCCTTCACAAAAAAACTCATTTTGCGCACCCGAAAAAGGGAAAATGTTTTTTTTTGCAAAAAACTCATTTCCGATGACACCTTTTTAAAGATATTTATCTTATTCCATGTTGTTATTTTTTTTGAAAACTTGTTCAAATTTTGGTGACACAATGAGAAGGTTTTCCATTTTTTAGAATTTCTCAGATCATAAAGTAGCTTAAATGATTTTAACACATTAGTTTAAGTCAACTACGACCAATTTAGATGGTCATAAAATCGTACTGCATTCTAATTGGTCCGTGGACATATCACGCGGATCGTGCATCCAACACCGTCGGATGCTCGGGGATCCAACGGCTGTCCTCGACCCATCCACACCAACCCCGAAACCCTAGCTATGTTCTCCGGGTAAATTTCCATCTTCCCCCGCCTCCTTTCTTTCCCTCACTAGCTCCACCGATCCAGATCCCTCCCCGCCTCCACTCCTCTCCCCGATCCAGATCCTTCCGCCGCCGCCCTGTCCTCCCCTTCCTTCCGCCGCCCACCTCTCCCCTCGCCTCCGCCACCCACCTCTCCCCTCACACTCAGCCCCCAGCCGCTCCCGCTCCCTTTTCCCCATCGTCGCCGCCGCTCCCTTCCGCACCCGCAAGTTCATGACCAACCGCCTGCTCGCCCGCAAGCAGTTCGTGACCAATCGCCTGCTCGCCTGCTCGCCGTCCATGGCCTCCCCACGCCCTCCTGCTCCACCGCTCCTCCTTCCTCCACGCCTCCCGTGTGCCGTGCCCGATTTCCCAAACCAGACCACCTCCCCGGTTCACTCCTTCCTCTCCTCCCACCTACCCACCTCGGCGCCACCACCCAACTCATCGACGACCTTACGCATCGCCGCCGGCCTCCGCTCCCTCCCCTCCCACATGGCCGACGCCCCACCCTCTCCACCTCCCCTTCTCCCCCAACCCCCAGTAGCACCCAGGCCCAACAGCATATGCGGCGGCCAGATCCCAGATCCAGCATGCCGGCCTGTGCCTCGCCGGAGGCGCACACGCGAAGTGAGGAGGGCTGCCCGCGTGCACACTCCATGGACCTCCATCACGAGACGCCGACGCGTCTCGTCTACCCTGCCGCGTGACCTGACGGCTGCCTGCCTGCTCCCTGCTGACGCCATCCCATGCTCGGGACGCCGCGCCTACCACGCCCCGACGACGCTCCTCCAAGTATTCTCTCGCCCATCTTCGATTTGCTCTTCTTCCCCTCCCTCCCCTCCCATCCCTCACATGATTTTATTTTCCATCCTCACGCAGGTGCGCGCATCAGACACCACCGACGCCCAATCCTAGCCGCAGCGCACACCATCCTTGTTGCTCATGGCCGAACCAAACACGATTGGCTGCTAGAATCAGCTCCCTCGCTCGCTCCATGGTTCCCGCATAGGTGGTGGTTCCTCTCCTCTCCTCTCTCACCCTCACGCTCTCTGTGCTTGAGGTTTGAAGCTCTAGTATGCTTAGAGTGACTGGTTTCATTAGTCTTTTAATCGGAAAGTTAACTGGACTATTTTGTTGTATTTCCATCATACACCTTTGATTTATTTAGTGACTACAGACTGTGATTATACAGTAGAAGTAGTTAGTATCTCTGTAGACTGCATATTATACAGTAGAAGTAGTTAGCCAATTTCTAGGGGCTGTCTGTTCACCTGTTAGTATGTTTGTAGATTGTACATGCTTCAAATGGTCATGATCTCCATGATGTCATTCATAGTTGCGTCCTTTGGATACAACAATGCTTAGCTTGAGACCTTCTTTGCTGATCATAACCATCTGTGTGGAGAATCAGCAGATTGATGCTCGTATGCATAGTTTCCCTAGGCATTCGACAAAAGCTTCTCGTTGCTGTGTGCGCCGATAAACGTGCAACTGTTTTCTGTAGCTTATCTATTGAGTTAGATACACCTGCAACTATTTATTGCTGTCAAATTAGGCTTTGGGGCACACCTTCTGTTCGATAGTATATAACTTACCTTATGACAGAATGCAAAACAGCTTTGCTAATGTGGTACAAGCTAGCCATTAGCATGTATCTCCATGTTACAGAGGTTCGGTAATGTTCTCTAGTATTTTTTAGGATTTCTCTTGATAAGTACTTCTTTCTCCATAATTCCATGCGCTTGTTGCATATGCTGCAATTACTTTGTATCACACTGATCTAAAAAACATGATATTTTAAGTATGGCCTCTTAAAATATAATATCTGAATTTCCATGGATGGTCTGTTCCAGTTAGCATGAGAGCAGCTGGTAATCCTACAATTATCATGGATGGTCTATTCCACTTAGCATGTGCATCAGTACCCATTATATAGTCTCTGCTTTTGTTTGTACATAGCTCACTACTTAGTTCTCCTCGGCTTGAACAAGCACAAGATTCATCGGCAGCACTGAACAAAATTCAGCTTAAACTAGCACAGTAGTCAGTACATAGTATCTGCAGTATTTGCATTTTGTCAGTACTATTAAATTTTGTTTATAAATTTTGTTTATAGTGCTAAACTTGCACAGTACAGTCTCTGCCTTCTGTTTATACCATTAGCTTTTGTTTATAAATCCAGTTTGTACTGATAAACTTGCACATGCTCTGCCTTTTGCTTATACTGTTAAATTTTAGAAATCCATTTTATAGTGCTTACCTCTTTGTCACATTGGGTTTGGCAGCAGTTGCTAATTAGTTTACAACATGGATGATGACTGTTGCAAACATCAACTGCAGCTAATAGAGGACTGGGGGAAGCACTCATCTCCGTGCTCAAGCGTGTGCCGGTCGGTCGACCTTCACCAAAATAGTGGTCAGGTACAACAACCTTCAACTAGTCACCGTTACTGTATGAAAGAATTCATGAACTGGGATTTTGTTTAAGTAGCTACTGAATTTTCTTGCTTGGTTATGGCAGACATACATGTCTTACAAAGTCGTTACTCTTGTTTGAAGCTAAGCTAGGCTACCGCAGTTCCAGAAAAAAGCAGGGGAGCTGCTCTCTTTTTTCTTCACTAATCAATTCTTGTTTGAATGCATATCCTGGGGGTGGTGAAGCTGGGAGCCTTTCCTCCCCATAAAAATACTTTGCTCTTCATTATGAGCAGTGCCCTTATATAATGGTTTGGAGTAGTTGAGCATGGCCTGATGCAACATTCATGTTGTTAGCATGTATATATACACTATTACAACAACTTGTTGATCAAGCGTTTGTTTCTATCTAAATGTGTGCACAGAAGTTCAGTTACCTTCTAAAAAATTATTGGTGCATTTTTTGTTTCTCAAATACAAAATAACTTGCTCATTTAAGCTGTGGCATCCCTACTATTAGATTTCATATTGTGTCTCTGTTTTCTTCTATCGGAGTATCTCATTTTAACTAGCTAGAGAACAAAAAGCATGGCACTAGCTCAATTTGTGTTATCATTCTAAATAACTATCCTTTTCTTGAATGGTCTGTTCATAATATATTTGCCCCGGTTTTCCGATTCTTCTCTACTGATTCATGTAACAGGGCGATCGAGGAAGGCATGTTGCCGTTTTGTTTGTTCCCAGCCTTGACTATGGTTGTCCAGCGAGTCCGTCATGTTGTTCATCTGTCTATGGTTGTCCAACTAGTTTGGCATGTTGTTCATGATGGGAGCAGGTGCATAGTTTGTGATTGCTATGGAAGGAGCTTGTAAAGCTTGTAGAGCTTGTAAAGTGATGTATTAACTTGTAGTCGTTACCTTTATTGCCATTGTATTACATGATCTGGTTGCTCTTATTTGGAGTATATGTTTGTTTTCTGTCTCTCCCAATGTAAATGGTAGTTGAAATATGAAGACTGTGAGCCTGATAGATGGGACCCACTTACGAGAACATGATAAAAGGGACCCAGTTACTAGAACCTTACAATGGGGACCCACCTGACTAGTGAACCCACTTTATAAAAAAAGAAAAAATGAAACTGTTGAGACAAAAAGGCTATGGCCCAAAAATAAAAAGGTTGTAATGTTGGGCCAGACCCATGTAGCTAATAAAAGCACAGGGAAAAAATACATTAAAAGGGCCGAGTTGTTGGGCTAGGCCCATGTAGAAAACCGAATTGGACCGGGCTGAATCTTGTGCCACATCAGCTTGCCACGCTGGATGCGTACGTGGCCTGGGGAGGTTGCTTGTGACCAAAACGCCACAGTAGGAATATTTTGGTCGTAAACGTCCACGACCTTCTCACAGAGAAGGTCGCTATAGTCAGTTAACGACCCTCAGCTTTTGACCTTATGTTTTTGGTCACAAAAAGGTCACAAATTGAAAACAGTGACCTTTCAGTGACTAATAGTGGTGGTCACAAGTTGACATATTTCTTGTAGTGAAGGTCGGTGTAGTGTGGCTATGGAGCAACAAGACCGGTGCGACAACTGAATTTGAGTAGGAACAAAGATGGCACGCAGAGTGTCTGGGTGATTATGAAATTTGTCAAAGCGATGGATCGAATGTACTTGTTGAAGTGAAGGGTCTGATTGGTGATCAAGTACTCGACCACTTAGGAGAGTGTCATTCCAAATGAGGTGCAACCCCCGAGTGCGGCGTAGCCCCTGAGCATACTACAGGCTTCGACAACGGACATGTCGGAATACGAGAAATATAGTTTTGAATGGATGATTTGCAATTCATCGAGTCGGACTTGGGTAAAGATGAGGAGAAGCTTCCGAGTGATGCTCGAAAGAGGCAAACTTGCAAAAGAGTGAAGTGTGAAGTTTAATTATGAAAGAGACTTATCTGTCTCATGCCCGACGAGGTCTATATCATTGATACGATGAAGAGAGTTCCACAGAGGGGTTGGCCGGATGTGTTTGAAGTCAACAGAGCGACAAGGTCGATGTTGTGGTGCGCTGGGACCGATATGGTGACCGAGTGCAAGCAGCGATGAAGTTGGCACATAGGGCCGGTGAGTGATCGCGTAACTTGTGTAAACAATGGCACAAGCCACTGAAATAATTTCTGGAGGAAATTTGATGTGTGCTTGAAATGATTTGTGTGAATAACACCCATAGACACCCGCTGGGGGTGCAAGGGGCTTGCTGGTTAACCATCAAGAGTCTGAAAGAGTGAAGGATCCGTTCGAACTTGTCGAAGCGTTGGACCCGACTGAACTCATTGGAATACTGGCTCAGATAGAACAGAAGTGTAGTGTTTCGACTGAGTTGCAGCCCCGGAGGACCGATGCAAACTCGAAATGAAGAACGACACATGGTGTTCGTGAATGATGTATGCGAAAAAATAGAAGTTGGACATGGGAGTCACAT
>NC_041391.1:47910068-47942881 GCF_002162155.2 Triticum dicoccoides
CGATTGGCGACACGTGGAGCGGTAGAGTGGCGATGAGGTGACCAACCGAGTGGCGACGCGTGGAGCGGCCGAGTGGTTATGAAGTGACCAACCGAGTGGCGACGCGCGAGGCGGCCCAGTGGTTATGAGGTGACCAACCGAGTGGCGACGCGCGGGGCGGCCCAGTGGTTATGAGGTGACCAACCGAGTGGCGACGCCCGGGGCGGCCCAGTGGTTATGCGGTGACCAACCGAGTGGCGACGCGCGGGGCGGCCCAGTGGTTATGAGGTGACCAACCGATTGGCGACGCATGGGGCGGCCCAGTGGTTATGAGGTGACCAACCTGGTGGCGACGCGCGGGGCGGCCGAGTGGTGTTTTTAAACTTAGGCGAGTACTGGACTCCAACTAAGCCCTTCGAGTGGGTGGGTTGCTCTCCACTCGGTAGGATTTTCAAACTTAGGCGAGTACTGGACGGCAACTAAGCCCCCAAGTGGGAGGGTTGCTGTCGGTGTCAAAACTGGCGGATCTCAGGTAGGGGGTCCCGAACTGTGCGTCTAGGCGGATGGTAACAGGAGACAAGGGACACGATGTTTTACCCAGGTTCGGGCCCTCTTGATGGAGGTAAAACACTACGTCCTGCTTGATTAATATTGATGATATGGGTAGTACAAGAGTGGATCTACCACAAGATCAAGGAGGCTAAACCCTAAAGCTAGCCTATGGTATGATTGTTGTAATGTATGTTGTGTCCTACGGACTAAAGCCCTCCGGTTTATATAGACACCGGAGGAGGCTAGGGTTACACAGAGTCGGTTACAATGGTAGGAGATCTACATATCCGTATCGCCAAGCTTGCCTTCCACACCAAGGAAAGTCCCATCCGGACACAGGACGGAGTCTTCAATCTTGTATCTTCGTAGTCTTGGAGTCCGGCGGACGATGATAGTCCGGCTGTCCGGACACCCCCTAGTCAAGGACTCCCTCAGTAGCCCCTGAACCAGGCTTCAATGACGACAAGTCCCGCGCGCATAATGTTCGGCATTGCAAGGCGGGTTCCTCCTTTGAATAATCCAGAGAAGATCATGAACACCAGGATAGTGTCCGACTCAGCAAAATAAATTCCACATTCCACCGTAGAGAGAATAAAATGTACACAAGTCCAATATGCTGACGTATTTTGCGGCATGACATCACACCGCTACCAAGCCTTTACTTGAATCGTTTTTTATTATACCACCTCAGCACGTTTAGCGAAGCAGTTTCCTTGGCACGTCTTGTCGAAGCAGAGATCGTGCTCCCCTTATTCCGGGATTCTCATCAATACGGACGTGGGTAACCCAACCGCGCCATTGATGGTGGTGCTTGGGAGATAAGCGAGTTTTACCAGGCTGGTGGGGGGCGCATAGTCTTCGCCCGCCTATATATAAGGGATAAGGATTCACCTTTTCACCCACGCCTTCTTCTTCCATTGCTTATCCACCTCCGCGCACTCAAGCTCCAATGCCCAAGCTCGCACATCTCGTCTTAACCTTCCCCGACCATGTCCGGAGGGGGAGGCAAATGGTTGGCTTCCATCGTCAAGGAGGAGCACATCACCAAGCTGCGCAGCGCCGGATACCTTTCCGGCGATATCGCGCACCGGCTGCCCGACGAGGGGTAGCTCGTCCCTACCCCCGGGCCCCATGAGAGGGTCATTTTCCTTCCCCACTTCCTCCGCGGACTGGGCTTTCCACTTCATCCCTTTTTCCGGGGGCTCATGTTCTACTATGGCCTGGATTTCCACGATCTGGCGCCGAACTTCATCCTCAACATCTCGGCGTTCATCGTCGTGTGTGAGGCCCTCCTCTGCATCCAGCCCCACTTCGGCTTGTGGCTCAAGACCTTCAACGTCAAGCCGAAGGTAGTGAAGGGCACGCAGGCGGAGTGCGGAGGCGCCATGTTGGGCAAGATGCCCAACGTCCTCTGGTTCGAAGGGGCCTTCGTGGACTCCGTCAAGGGGTGGCAATCAGGGTGGTTCTATATCACCGAGCCGCGCGACCCTGCGTGGGCGGCGGTCCCCGAGTTTAGATCTGGTATCCCTACGCAGCTCACCTCCTGGAAAGAGAAGGGCTTGCTGTGGGGTAATCCAAAGGAGCTGACGGGACTCCGAGCATGTATCCAGAAGCTGGTGAACAAGAAGCTCAGGCTCGTTGACGTGGTCCAAGTCATGCTCGTCCGCCGGATCCTCCCATGCCAAGAACGGGCATTCAATCTGTGGGAGTTCGATCCGGAACAGCACCAGGCGCTAAGCGGGCTCTTCGGCACGACGTACGAAGGCGCCTGGAGGGTGCCGTTTAAGGGCGCCGAAGCCCCCGCATCCGCGACGGAATATCGCGGATTTCGCTCGCAGCATCCAGCTGACGAGGTAAGTGATTCAACCCCTTTACGTGACACTTGTTGTAAATAGATTGATTCTAAGAGGGTTTCAAGCTCCCTTTTCCTTTGACAGGAATGGATGAAGAAGGCCGAGCAACTCATCTGCCCGGCTCCCACGCCAGAAGACCCAGTGGATGCCCGTCTAGCGGGGCTGCTGGTTCCGGCACCGCACGTGGTGCCGAAGAAGAAGGCCAAGAAGGCGGCCACGGGCACTCGAAAGAGTTCCCGTAATCAGGCGTCCGACGACGAGGCGGACTCCTCCCCCGAAGATGAGGAGGAGGAAGAAGACTCTCTCCCGGAGGAGGGAGAGAGGAAGAGGAAGGCTTCCCCAACAGGGGAGGCCGAAGGGTCCAAGAGGTGGAGAACTATTCCCCCGGACAGCTCCGCCAACATCGACGTTGGCGAGGAGGAGTGGCCTTCAAGGGCCAGGCCTCCGGCGAGATCGTAAGTATCCGGATCCCTGATATGCAATTTCTTTCATGTCACATAGTGTCCTACTAAGGCCGCATATTGTCCGCAGTCCGGCCGATGATGATCTCCCCGCTTCATCGAGCGGGCCGTTGGCCCCGTCGGATGTGGATTCACTTCCGACTGCCTCTACCCCCCGCGCCGATGAGGACGCCGAGGTGGGATCCCAGAAAGGGACCAATCAGGAGGAGGCTCCGGAGGCGCCGCAAGGCAGCCTCCCGGACTTTGCGCCGGACTCTACATCGGAACCTGTAGTGGTTCCAGAGTCCGGCAGGCGGCCCCTTCGAAAGAAGGGCAAGGCCGTGACGCCGGCGGCCTCCGTCCAACCAGAGGCGCCGGACAACTTGCTGGAGGCGCTCAAAGGTGCTTCCATCGAGGAAGAACACCGCACTGTTATGAGTGCGGTGATTCAGAAGGTCCAGCTCGCGAAGAGCGGGCTGACCGAAGCCTGCAGTTGCCTTTTAACAGGCTTTGAGGTAAGAAGTTAAAATTGTGTAATGTAATACCGCATAGACAGTAGCCCCTGATGCTCGGTTCGGTGTTCGGAAAGAAAAGCCGGACTGAGGATCTAAAAAGATATTCGCATGTTGCTAATAAATTATGTCAATATGGGTTTGCAGGCTGTGCTGCTGACCTCTGCCACACTGACTGCGGAGGTTGGTACATTAAAGCAAGATCTCGAGCGGTCCGAGCGAGAGCTCGGCCATGCCAAGAGGCAGCTCGAGGACAAAGAAGGTGAGTAGCACCACTTTGAATTGTTACCTTACAGAAAAGGATTTTGGTCGCAGTAAAATTAACAAGGATAGTATGGGTATTGCAGGGGCCACAAACGAGGTGGCAGCCCTGAAGGAGGATGTGTCCGCGGCCGAACACAGTGCGGCCGCGGAACAGGCAGAGCGAGAAAAGCAGGAGGCACAGGTGGCGGAAGTGCGGCAAGAGCTCCAGGCTCTCATGGAGAAGCATGAGAGCTTGGAGCGCGACTCCAAGACTCGAGAGTCCGAGCTTGCCTCGGCTCTCGAAAGTGCCAATTCCGCCAAGGCCGAGGCCCGTAAGGCTCTTCAGGAGGTTGAAGATGTAAAGAAGATAGCGGCGGGTAAGACATTTTTCATGCAAAGCAAGCATGTTAATGTAAACTACCTGACACTGACCCGCATTCGGAGCTCTCCAGGGGCGTTTGCAGATCTGCCGCATAGTGTGTCCGATGCTGCCGCATTCTACCGTGGCGAGGAGGGGAGTTCAACGGAGAAGGTCTTCTGGTCTCAGTACGCTGAGGCCGGCCATGCGGTGCTCCCAAGCGACCAGCTGAAATAGCTGGTCGAACTCCACAAGGTAGCTGAGGAGGCCATGAAGGGCCTTATAGTCCAGCTGTGGCCTGGACATGCCATGCCTGGGAGCTACTTCGGCCTCGTGCGGCGGCTGGTGGATGCGTGCCCCTGGGTGGAGGTCATCAAGCGCTCCGCCTGTATCGATGGTGCTCGTCGGGCCCTTGCCCACACAAAGGTGCACTGGGGAAGGCTGGATGCAGAGAAGCTTCTTACTGCCCGCCGCCACCGGGCAAGGAGTATCATACGCCCGAAATGTATTATAAAACTGTCCTGAAGGGAGCCCGCGATATTGCGGATGAATGCCCTAGAGATGTAATTTTTGAGTAAACTCGCTATGTATTATCGTGTGCGCTGAAAACTTTGTTCATGTGCGCTTTAAGCAACTCTTTTTTAATTTAGAATATTACCTTCTGTGCGGCCGTTTATAAAATCTGAGAGATGGCAAGTCATTGGCTTTAGCCCCCAAGCCGCAAGTGCTGGGGTGTTCGGGATAACTTGAGCACTCTTGTTCCCACTTTCGGGTCCATCTAGGGAGGCGCTCAACACAAAAAACAAGGCAACCGGACTTATAATGCTTGAACACTCTCACTTAGCCATAGAATTCAATAATTTTAAATTTCGGCGAAGCCCCTAGTATTCGGAAGACCGAATTCGGGGCGCTATCCACGCCTTCGTCGGACATTATCCGGAACTTCGCTCGAAGCGGCGTGAGTCTTTAAGGACCCGAAAAGACCTCTTGAACAGCGACCAGTCTCTCGCCTTATCATGCCGGTCAGTTTTAGCTTTCTCCACTGAGGCGCTCGCCCGGCTCAACCGGGGCGCAATCGCAGTGGTTCTCCCAGTGCCACCTTAGCCGACGGAACGGAACATAAGGCACCAAAACGTGGGAGCCGGGCAAACCCAACTATTAACCCAAGACATGATTCGGAGCCGATTCATATAATGCTATAAGTTCGGGGTGCCGCACTTGTGAAAGTGTTCGGACTTATCACACCATAATGTGGGGAACATAAGCCCCTGGCGTATTAGGCCGTATCAAAATATACAGGTGCAAGATGTCATGTAATGAACATATATATGTAATAACAGGCAAAAAAAGTGCTGCATCATTTATTAAAGGAAGTCTGCTATGAGTGCGGACTGATACAGATAGTGCGGTAAGCAAGGGTTTTGGACTAATTAAACATGTCCCCCTCCAGGGATGGGCTGCGGACTTGGTGTATATAATCAAATTTAATGCTCTTAATTGAGACCACCTGAGTGTTCGTCGCCGCATTCTTTACTCCCCGGCTGTTGCATCATGAGTTCGGCAGGTTCACCGCCGGACAGGGCCTCTGGCTAATGGAGTCCTGTGTACATAAAGAAGGAAAATAATAATAAGAAAGAGTGGCACACTTGCGAGCCCCTGGTGTGGTCGAGCCGCACTCTGGGTCCATTGTGGTCGTGCCCCTTCCCCTACGCCCATGGTATCTCCAAAGCGTAATGATGTACGCGGAGGGTTGTTCTTGCAATCATGCGAGGGCGGGGGTTAGGGCCGCATTGCTATGCGTGCTCGGATCGTGCCAGGTGGTCTTGGTTGGTGTTGCTCCGGGCGCGTTTGGCTGTATCCGGCCGTTTAACGGCCGGACTCGGAAATTGCCTTAAAAGGCTGCTCTGTACTTCTGCCGCGAGAGCCGCTGTATGTTCCTCCGTTCGGAGGGAGCGTTTCGTATTTCCGTTGACCGTGATGACTCCACAAGGGCCTGGCATCTTGAGCTTGAGGTATGCATAATGCGGCACCGCGTTGAACTTTGGAAACGCGGTTTGTCCGAGCAGAGCGTGATAGCCGCTGCGAAATGGGACTATGTCGAAGATTAACTCCTCGCTCCGGAAATTATCCGGGGATCCGAAGACCACTTCCAGTGTGACTGAGCCTGTACAATTGGCCTCCACACCTGGTATGACGCCTTTAAAGGTTGTCTTTGTAGGTTTAATCCTTGAGGGGTCTATGCCCATCTTGCGCACTGTATCCTGATAAAGCAGGTTCAGGCTACTGCCACCGTCCATCAGGACTCTCGTGACGTGAAATCCATCGACGATTGGGTCTAAAACCAATGCGGCGAATCCGCCGTGACGGATGCTGGTCGGATGATCTCTTCGATCGAAAGTGATCGGACAAGAGGACCATGGATTGAACTTCGGGGCGACTGGCTCCATCGCGTATATGTCCCTTAGTGCACGCTTCCGCTCCCTCTTGGGTATATGGGTTGCATAGATCATGTTCACCGTCCGCACTTGTGGGGGCAAACCCTTCTGTCCTCTATTGTTCGGCGGTCGGGTCTCCTCCTCCTCGTCGCTGTTTAGCCCCTTGTTGTTGTTTTCGGCAGTTAACTTGCCTGCCTGCTTGAACACCCAACAATCTCTGTTGGTCTGATTAGCTGGCTTTTCAGGGGTGCCATGTATCTGGCATAAGCGGTCGAGTATTCGGTCCAAATTGGACGGACCCGGAGTGGTTCTTTTGAATGGCTTCTTCCGCTGACCGGGTTTAGAGCCTTGGAATCCGGCGTTGACTGTCGTATCCTCCTTGTCATCGACGTTAATGCGGCGTTTATTTTTGCTTCGACGTGACCTGCCGTTGTGGTCCTTAGTATCCGGACTGCCAGAGTTTTTACTGAGGTTGTTGCTGCGAGCTAGCCAGCTATCCTCTCCCGCGCAAAAGCGGGTCATTAATGATGTGAGGGCTGCCATGGATTTCGGCTTTTCCTGTCCCAGGTGCCGGGCTAGCCACTCATCGCA
Source organism: Triticum dicoccoides (assembly GCF_002162155.2). Lineage (NCBI taxonomy): Eukaryota > Viridiplantae > Streptophyta > Magnoliopsida > Poales > Poaceae > Triticum > Triticum dicoccoides. The sequence goes on from NC_041391.1 coordinate 47,917,032, forward strand.
GATGTTATGTTTGAAGGCTGCAAGGGCCTCTGCATCCGGACAGTCGACGATTTGGTTTTTCTTTGTCAAGAACCGTGTCCAGAATTGTCTGGCCGATTCGTCTGGCTGCTGAATTATGTGGCTTAGGTCATCGGCGTCTGGTGGCCGCACATACGTGCCCTGGAAGTTGTCGAGGAATGCGGCTTCCAGGTCTTCCCAACACCAAATTGACTCTGCGGGCAAGCTGTTAAGCCAATGCCAAGCTGGTCCTTTAAGCTTGAGTGGGAGATACTTGATGGCATGGAGATCGTCGCCGCGGGCCATATGGATGTGAATGAGATAATCTTCGATCCAAACCGCGGGGTCTATTGTTCCATCGTAGGATTCGATGTTTACGGGTTTAAACCCTTCAGGGATTTGATGATCCATTACTTCATCCGTGAAGCATAGCGGGTGTGCGGCGCCTCTATATTGAGCAATATCACGATGTAGCTCGAGAGAGCATTGTCTGCTGTGTTCGGCTCGGCCGGGGTTATTGTATCCGGCGCGACGGTATTCGTCGCGGGTCGTAGGGCGCCCACGTGATCCGTAGATGGATCTGGATTGCCTTGCTTTGTCCTCCAATACGTCTCGCAAGTCCGGCGCGTTCCCTCTTGGCTTCGTACTTTTGGAGAGATGCCGGGGTACGGTCTTGGTGGAGGGCCTGGATGCCTCTCTGTCGCGACCACGGGGTGGTCAGTCGGCCGTATCATGCACTGGTGATGAAGGTATGTATGCTTCCTCCTCTAATCGGGGGAGCAACTTGCGTCTTGGGTAGCTTTTGGAGGGGCGCTCGAGTTTATACTCCTCGGCCGCGAGGACCTCGGTCCATCGATCGGCCAGCAGGTCCTGATCAGCTTGAAGCTGCTGCTGCTTTTTCTTTAGGCTATTTGCCGTGGCGATAAGCCTGCGTTTAAAACGCTCTTGTTCGACGGGATCCTCGGGCACGACGAATTCGTCGTCGTTGAGGCTTGCCTCGTCTTCAGAGGGAGGTATATAGTTATAATCCTCGACCTCTTTGTCTGCCGCCCTCTCGTGAGGGCTTGCTTCTGCATCCTCCTGCGCTGAGTCTTGCTGGAGGGGATTATCTTCGGCACTCTCTTGGGTATTATTATCTCCTGTGCCGGAATCTCCATTCTTACTGTGGCGGGATTTAGAGCGGCACTGCTGACGCCGGCGCTTGGGCTGTTTTTTTAAGGAATCTGCCTCCGCTGCTTCTTCGCCGTCCCCATCTTTTGGGGTGTCCACCATATAGATGTCGTATGACGAGGTGGTCTTCCAGTGCCCTGTAGGCACTGGTTCCTGTTCGTCTCCGGCATCGTCGTCCATAGCGTCGATGTCTTCGGAGTCGTAGTCTAGCATGTCGGTTAGATCGTCGACAGTGGCTACAAAGTGGGTGGTGGGTGGGCTCTGAATTTCTTCGTCGTCCGTATCCCAACCATCCTGCCCATAATCCGGCCAGGCCTCTCCGGATAGCGAGAGATGTTTTAGCGAATTTAGGATGTCGCCGAAGAGCGAGTGTTGGAAGATGTCCGCGGCGGTGAATTCCATAACCGGCGCCCAATCAGTTTCAATTTGCAGGGGTGTGGGAGGTCCGGAGTCCGGCAAGGAGTCCGGCACCTCGGAGTCACGAGCTTCGCGAGGGACAAGGCTAGTTTTCGGCTCCAGACTAAGGGCCAGAGCGGATTCGTGTGCGGCCACCAAGGCACTGTTCGGCGGCAGAGCTAGATCATGCCCCTCGTAACAGTGCGGCGCGCTTGGCTGTGGCTCGAGCCCGTCGAAGATCGAGTCCCCGCAGATGTCGGCCGTGAAGTTTAGGCTTCCGAACCTGACCTGATGGCCAGGGGCGTAGCTTTCGATCTGCTCCAGATGGCCAAGTGAATTAGCCCGCAGTGCGAAGCCGCCAAATACGAAGATCTGTCCGGGGAGAAAAGCCTCACCCTGGACAGCGTTGTTGATTGAAGATGCCATCGAGCCTATCGGTGACGACACAGAGGAACTCTCAATGAAAGCACCAATGTCGGTGTCAAAACCGGCGGATCTCGGGTAGGGGGTCCCGAACTCTGCGTCTAGGCGGATGGTAACAGGAGACAAGGGACACGATGTTTTACCCAGGTTCGGGCCCTCATGATGGAGGTAAAATCCTACGTCCTGCTTGATTAATATTGATGATATGGGTAGTACAAGAGTGGATCTACCACGAGATCAAGGAGGCTAAACCCTAAAGCTAGCCTATGGTATGATTGTTGTAATGTATGTTGTGTCTTACGGACTAAAGCCCTCCGGTTTATATAGACACCGGAGGAGGCTAGGGTTACACAGAGTCGGTTAGAATGGTAGGAGATCTACATATCCGTATCGCCAAGCTTGCCTTCCACGCCAAGGAAAGTCCCATCCGGACACGGGACAGAGTCTTCAATCTTGTATCTTCGTAGTCTTGGAGTCCGGCGGACGATGATAGTCCGGCTGTCCGGACACCCCCTAGTCCAGGACTCCCTCAGTTGCTCTCCACTCGGTAGGATTTTTTGAAACTTAGGCGAGTATTGGACTGCAGCTAAGCCTTCCGAGTGGGAGGGTTGCTCTCAACTCGGTAGGATTTTTTGAAACTTAGGCGAGAATTGGACTGCAGCTAAGCCCCCGAGTGGGAGGGTTGCTCTCCACTCGGTAGGATTTTTTGAAACTTAGGCGAGTACTGGACTGCATCTAAGCCTTCTGAGTGGGAGGGTTGCTCTCCACTCGGTAGGATTTTTTGAAACTTAGGCGAGTACTGGACTGCAGCTAAGCCCCCGAGTGGGAGGGTTGCTGTCGGTGTCAAAACCGGCAGATCTCGGGTAGGGGGTCCCGAACTGTGCGTCTAGGCGGATGGTAACAGGAGACGAGGGACACGATGTTTTTACCCAGGTTCGGGCCCTCTTGATGGAGGTAAAACCCTACGTCCTGCTTGATTAATATTGATGATATGGGCAGTACAAGAGTGGATCTACCACGAGATCAAGGAGGCTAAACCCTAGAAGCTAGCCTATGGTATGATTGTTGTAATGTATGTTGTGTCCTACGGACTAAAGCCCTCCGGTTTATATAGACACCGGAGAGGGCTAGGGTTACACAGAGTCGGTTACAATGGTAGGAGATCTACATATCCGTATCGCCAAGCTTGCCTTCCACGCCAAGGAAAGTCCCATCTGGACACGGGACAGAGTCTTCAATCCTGTATCTTCATAGTCTTGGAGTCCGGCGGACGATGATAGTCCGGCGTCCGGACACCCCCTAGTCCAGGACTCCCTCAGTAGCCCCTGAACCAGGCTTCAATGACGATTAGTCCGGCACGCATAATGTTCGGCATTGCAAGGCGGGTTCCTCCCTTGAATAATCCAGAGAAGATCATGAACACCAGGATAGTGTCTGGCTCTGCAAAATAAATTCCACATTCCACCGTAGAGAGAATAAAATGTACACCAGTTCAATCTGCTGACGTATTATGCGGCGTGAAATCACACCGCTACCAGGCTTTTACTTGAATCGTTTTTTACTATACCACCTCAGCACGTTTAGCGAAGCGGTTTCCTTGGCACGTCTTGTCAAAGCAGAGATCGTGTTCTCCTTATTCCGGGATTCTCGTCAATACGGACGTGGGTAACCCAACCGCGCCATTGATGGTGGCGCTTGGGAGATAAGCGAGTTTTACCAGGCCGGTGGGGGACGCATAGTTTTCGTCCGCCTATATATAAGGGATAAGGATTCACCTTCTCACCTACGCCTTCTTCCTCCTCTGCTTATCCATCTCTGCGCACTCAAGCTCCAACGCCCCAGTTCGCGCATCTCGCCTCGACCTTCTCCGAATATGTCCGGAGCGGGAGGCAAATTGTTGGCCTCCACCGTTAAGGAGGATCACATCACCAAGCTACGCAGCGCCGGATACCTTTCCGGCGATATCGCGCATCGGCTTCCCGACGAGGGGCAGCTCATCCCTACCCCTGGGCCTCATGAGAGGGTCGTCTTCCTTCCCCACTTCCTCCGCGGACTGGGCTTTCCACTCCACCCATTCGTCCGGGGGATCATGTTTTACTACGGCCTGGATTTCCATGATCTGGCGCCGAACTTCATCCTCAACATCTCGGCGTTTATCGTCGTGTGCGAGGCCTTCCTCTGCATCCAGCCCCACTTTGGCCTGTGGCTCAAGACCTTCAACGTCAAGCCGAAGGTTGTGAAGGGCACGCAGGCGGAATGCGGAGGCGCTATGTTGGGCAAGTTGCCCAACGTCCTTTGGCTCGAAGGGGCCTTCGTGGACTCCGTCAAGGGGTGGCAATCGGGGTGGTTCTACATCACCGAGCCGCGCAAGCCCACATGGGCGGCGGCCCCCGTGTTTAGATCTGGCGTCCCCACGCAGCTCACCTCCTGGAAAGAGAAGGGCTTGCAGTGGGGCAATCCGAAGGAGGTGACGGGACTCCGAGCCTGCATCCAGAAGCTGGTGAGCAATAAGCTCAGGCTCATCGACGTGGTCCAAGTCATGCTCATCCGCCGGATTCTCCCATGCCAAGAACGGGCATTCAATCTGTGGGAGTTCAATCCGGAACAGCACCAGGCGCTGAGCGGGCTCTTCGATACGACATACGAAGGCGCCTGGAGGGTGCTGTTCAAGGGCGCCGAAGCCCCCGCATCCGCGACGGAAGATCGCGGATTCTGCTCGCAGCATCCAGCTGACGAGGTAAGTGATTCAACCCCATTACGGGACACTTGTGGTAATTAAGTTGATTCTCAGAGGGTTCCCTTCTTTCCTCTGACAGGAATGGATGGAGAAGGCCAAGCAGCTCATCAGCCCGGCTCCCATGCCAGAAGACCCAGAGAACGCCCGTTTAGTAGGGCTGTTGGTTCCGGCACCGCATGTGGTGCCGGAGAAGAAGGCCAAGAAGGTGGCCGCAGGGACTCGAAAGAGTTCCCGCAATCAGGCGTCTGACGACGTCGTGGACTCCTCCCCCGAAGACGAGGAGGAGGAGGAGGATTCTCTCCCGGAGGAGGGAGAGAAGAAGAGGAAGGCTTCCCCAATAGGGGAGGCCGAAGGGTCCAAGAGGGGAAGGACTATCCCCCCGGACAGTTTTGCCAACACCATCATCGGCGAGGATGACTGGTCCCCAAGGGCCAGGCGTCCGGCAAGATCGTAAGTATCCGGATCCTTGATATGTAATTTCTTTCGTGCCACGTAGTGTCCTTCTAATGCCGCGTTCTGTCCGTAGTCCGGCCGATGATGATCTCCCCGCTTCATCAAGCGGGTCATTGGCCCCGTCGGATGTGGATTCACTTCCGACTGCCACTACCCCCCACGCCGGCGAAGACGCCGAGGTGGGATCCCAGAGAGGGACCCATCAGGAGGAGGCTCCGGAGGCGCCGTCAGGCTGCCTCCTGGACTTTGTGCCGGACTCTACCTCCCCGCAGTGGTTCTAGAGTCCGGTGGGCGGCCCCTTCGAAGGAAGGGCAAGACCGTGACACCGGCGATCTCCATCCAACCGGAGGCGCCGGATAACTTGTTGGAGGCGCTTAAAGGCGCTTCCATCGAGGAAGAACACCGCACTATCATGAGTGCGGTGATTCAGAAGGTTCAGCTCGCCAAGAGCGGGCTGACCGAGGCCTGCAGCAGCCTTTTAACAGGCTTTGAGGTAAGAAGTTAAAATTATGTAATGTAATACCGCATAGACAGTAGCCCCTGATGCTCAGTTCGGTGTTCGGAAAGAAAAGCCGGACTGAGGATCTAACAAGATATACGCAGGGTACTTAAAATATGTCAATATGGGTTTGCAGGCTGCGCTGCTGACCTGTGCCGCACTATCGGCGGAGGTCAAAGTGTTGAAGAAGGATCTCGAGCGGTCCGAGCAAGAGCTCGGCCATGCTAAGAAGCAGCTCGAGGACAAAGAAGGTGATTAACACCACTTTGAATAATTACCTTACAGAAAAGGATTTTGGTTGCAATGAAATTAACAAGGATAATTTGGATATTTTAGGGGCCACGAACGAGGTGGCAGCCCTGAAGGAGGCCGTGTCCGCGGCCGAACGCAGTGCGGCCGCGGAGCGGGAAGAGCGAGAGAAGCAGGAGGCACGGGTGGCGGAAGTACGGCAAGAGCTCCAAGCTCTCATGGAGAAGCATGAGAGTTTGGAGCGTGACTCCAAGACTCAAGAGTCCGAGCTGGCCTCGGCTCACGAAAGTGCCAAGTCTGCCAAGGCCGAGGCCCGTAAGGCCCTTCAGGAGGTTGAAGATGTGAAGAAAATAGCGGCGGGTAAGGCATTTTTCATGCAAAGCAAGCATGTTAATGTAAACTACCTTACACTTACCCGCGTTCGGAGCTCTCCAGGGGCGTTTGCAGATCTGCCGCGTAGTGCATCCGATGCTGCCGCATTCTATCGTGGCGTGGAGGGGAGCTCGATGGAGAAGGTTTTCTGGTCTCAGTATGCTGAGGTCGGACATCCGGTGCCCCCAAGCGACCAGCTGAAGCAGCTGGTCGAACTCCACAAGGTAGCTGAGGAGGCCATGAAGGCCCTCATAGTCCGGCTGTGGCCTGGACAGGCCATGCCTGGAAGCTACTTCGGCCTCATGCGGCGGCTGGTGGATGCGTGCCCCTGGGTGGAGGTCATCAAGCGCTTCGCCTGTATTGAAGGTGCTCGTCGGGCCCTTGCCCGCACAAAGGTGCATTGGGGCAAGTTGGATGCGGAGAATCTTCTCACGGACCCACCGCCACCGGGCAAGGAGTATCGCACGCCCTAGATGTATTATAAAAGTGTCCTGAAGGGAGCCCGCGATATTGCGGATGAGTGCCCCCGAAATGTAATCTTTTGAGTAAACTCATTATGTATTATCCTGCGCGCTGAAACTTTGTTCATGTGCGCGTTAAGCAACACTTGTTTAATTTAAAATATTACCTTCTGTGCGGCCGTTTATAAAATCTGAGAGATGGCAAGTCGTTGGCTTCAGCCCCCAAGCCACGAGTGCTGGGGTGTTCGGGATAAACTTGAGCACTCTTGTTCCCATTTTTGGGTCCATCTAGGGAGGCGCTCAACACAACGAACAAGGCAACCGGACTTATAATGCTTGAACACTCTCACTTAGCCATAGAATTCTATAATTTTAAATTTCGGCGAAGCCCCTGGTGTTCGGAAGACAGAATCCGGGGCGCTATCCACGCCTTCGTCGGACATTGTCCGGAACTTCGCTCGAAGCGGCGTGAGTCTTTAAGGACCCGAAAAAAACCTCTCGAATAGCGACCAGTCTCTCGCCTTATCATGCCAGTCAATTTTAGCTTTCTCCACTGAGGCGCTCGCCCGGCTCAACCGGGGTGCAATCGTAGTGGTTCTCCCAGTGCCACCTTAGCCGACAGAACGGAACGTAAGGCACCAAAACATGGGATCCGGGCAAACCCAACTATTGACCCAAGACATGATTCGGAGCCGATTCATATAATGCTATAAGTTCGGGGTGCCGCACTTATGAAAGTGTTCGGACTTTATCACACCATAATTTGGGGAACAGAAGCCCCTGGCGTATTCGGCCGTACTAAAATATACGGGTGCAAGATGTCATGTAATGAACATATATATAAAAAGGTGATGTAATTGCAGTCGAAAAGTGCTGCATTATTTATTAAAGGAAATCTGCTATGAGTGCGGACTGATACAAATAGTGCGGTAAGCAAGGGATTTGGACTAAGTAAACATGTCCCCCTTCAGGGGTGAGCTGCGGACTTGGTGTATATAATCGAATTTAATGCTCGTAATTGAGACCACCTGAGTGTTCGTCGCAGCCTTCTTTCGTCCCTGACTGTTGCCTCATGAGTTCGGCAGGTTCATCGCCGGACAGGGCCTCTGGTTAACGGAGTCCTGTATACACAAAGAAGGGAAATAAAAAATAAATAAAAAAAAGAGGGGGCACACTTGCGAGCCCCCGGTGTGGTCGAACCGCACTCTGGGTCCGTCGCGATCGTGCCCCTTCCCCTGTGCCCATGGTATCTCCAAAGCGTAATGATGTACGCGGAGTGTTATTCTTGCGATCATGCGCGGGCGAGGGTTGGGGCCGCATTGCTACGCGTGCTCTGATCGCGCCAGGTGGTCTTGGTTGGCCTTGCTCCGGGCGCGTTTTGCTGTATCCGGCCTTTTAACAGCCGGACTCGAGAATTGCCTTAAAAGGCTGCTCTGTACTTTTGCCGCGAGAGCCGCTGTATGTTCCTCCGTTCGGAGGGAGCGTTCCGTATTCCCATTGACCGTGATTACTCCATGAGGGCCTGGCATTTTGAGCTTTAGGTATGCATAATGCGGCACCGCGTTAAATTTTGCAAACGCGGTTCGTCCGAGCAGAGCGTGATAGCCGCTGCGAAACGGGACTATGTCGAAGATTAACTCCTCGCTCCGGAAATTATCCGGGGATCCGAAGACCACTTCCAGTGTGACTGAGCCTGTACAGTTGCCTTCCACTCCTGGTATGACATCTTTAAAGGTTGTCTTTGTAGGTTTAATCCTTGAGGTGTCTATTCCCATTTTGCGCACTGTATCCTGATAAAGCAGGTTAAGGCTACTGCCGCCGTCCATCAGGACTCTCGTGAGGTGAAATCCATCGACGATTGGGTCTAAAACCAATGCGGCGAATCCGCCATGGCGTATGCGGGTCGAATGGTCTCTTCGATCGAAAGTGATCGGACCATGGATTGAACTTCGGGGCGACTGGCTCCATCGCATAGACGTCCCTTAGTGCGCGTTTCTTCTCTCTCTTGGGTATATGGGTCGCGTAAATCATATTCACCATCCGCACTTGTGGGGGAAAACCCTTCTGTCCTCTATTGTTCGGCGGTCGGGTCTCTTCCTCGTCGTCGCTGTTCAGCCCCTTGTCATTGTTTTCGGCAATTAACTTGCCTGCCTGCTTGAACACTCAGCAATCTCTATTAGTGTGATTAGCTGGTTTTTCAGGGGTGCCATGTATCTGGCATAAGCGGTCGAGTATTCGGTCCAAATTGGACGGACCCGAAGTGGTTCTTTTGAACGGCTTCTTCCGCTGACCGGGTTTAGAGCCTCCGAATCCGGCGTTGACTGATGTATCCTCCTTATCGTCGCCGTTAATGCGGCGTTTGTTTTTGTTTCGACGTGACCTGCCGTTGTTGTCCTTGGTATCCGGACTGCCAGAATTTTTACGGAGATTGTTGCTGCGAGCTAGCCAGCTGTCCTCTCCCGCGCAGAAGCGGGTCATTAATGATGTGAGGGCTGCCATAGATTTCGGCTTTTCCTGCCCCAGGTGCCGGGCTAGCCATTCGTCCCGGAAGTTATGTTTGAAGGCTGCAAGGGCCTCTGCGTCCGGACAGTCGACGATTTGGTTTTTCTTTGTCAAGAACCGTGTCCAGAATTGTCTGGCCGATTCGTCTGGCTGCTGAATAATGTGGCTTAGGTCATCGGCTTCTGGTAGTTGCACATACGTGCCCTGGAAGTTGTCGAGGAATGCGGCTTCCAGGTCTTCCCAGCACCCAATTGACTCTGCGGGCAAGCTGTTTAGCCAATGCCGAGCTGGTCCTTTAAGCTTGAGTGGGAGATACTTGATGGCATGGAGATCGTCGCCACGGGCCATATGGATGTGAAGGAGATAATCTTCGATCCAAACCGCGGGGTCTATTGTTCCATCGTAGGATTCGATGTTTACGGGTTTAAACCCTTCAGGGATTTGATGATCCATTACTTCATCCGTGAAGCATAGCGGGTGTGCGGCGCCTCTATATTGAGCAATATCACGACGTAGCTCGAGAGAGCATTGTCTGCTGTGTTCGGCTCGGCCGGGGTTATTGTATCCGGCGCGACGGTATTCGTCGCGGGTCGTAGGGCGCCCACGTGATCCGTAGATGGATCTGGATTGCCTTGCTTTGTCCTCCAATACGTCTCGCAAGTCCGGCACGTTCCCTCTTGGCTTCGTACTTTTGGAGAGATGCCGGGGTACGGTCTTGGTGGAGGGCCTGGATGCCTCTCTGTCGCGACCACGGGGTGGTCAGTCGGCCGTATCATGCGCTGGTGATGGAGGTAATTTTTGGAGGGGCATTCGAGTTTATACTCTTCGGCCGCGAGGACCTCGGTCCATCGATCGGCCAGCAGGTCCTGATCAGCTTGAAGCTGTTGCTGCTTTTTCTTTAGGCTGTTTGCTGTGGCGATAAGCCTGCGCTTGAAGCGCTCTTGTTCGGCGGGATCCTCAGGTACGACGAATTCATCATCGTTGAGGCTTGCTTCGTCTTCGGAGGGGGGCATATAGTTATGATCCTCAACCTCTTCGTCTGCCGCCCTCTCGTGAGGGCTTGCTTCTGCATCCTCCCGCGCCGAGTCTTGCGGGAGGGGATTGTCTTCGGCACTCTCTGGAGTATTATTATCTCCTGTGCCGGAATCTCCATTCTTGCTGTGGCGGGATTTAGAGCGGCGCCGTTGACGCCGGAGTTTGGGCTGCTTCTTTAAAGAGTCTGCCTCTGCTGCTTCTTCGCCGTCCCCGTCCTTTGGGGTGTCCACCATATATATGTCATATGACGAGGTGGTCTTCCAGTGCCCTGTAGGCACTGGTTCCTGTTCGTCTCCGGCATCGTCGTCCATAGCGTCGATGTCTTCGGAGTCATAGTCTAGCATGTCGGTTAGATCGTCGACAGTGGCTACAAAGTGGGTGGTGGGTGGGCTCTGAATTTCTTCGTCGTCCGTACCCCAACCATCCTGGCCATAGTCCGGCCAGGGCTCTCCCGATAGCGAGAGATGCTTTAGCGAGTTTAGGATGTCGCCAAAGGGCGAGTGTTGGAAGATGTCCGCGGTGGTGAATTCCATAACCGGTGCCCAATCCGAATCGATTGGTAGGGGCGCGGGAGGTTCGGAGTCCGGCAAGGAGTCCGGCGCCTCGGAATCACGAGTTTCGCAGGGGACAAGATTAGTGTTCGGCTCCATCGCCGTGGATGTTGAAGCCCCCAGGGCGGCGTCTATCCACCGACCCTCGATCTGGGCGATCGGCTCCGAACTAATGGCCGAAGCGGATTTGTGTGCGGCCACCAAGGAACTGTTCGGCGGCAGAGCTAGATCATGCCCGTCGTCACAGTGCGGCGCGCTTGGCTGTGGCTCGAGTCCGTCGAAAATCAAGTCTCTGCGGACATCGGCCGTGAAGTTTAGGCTTCGGAATCTGACCTGGCGGCCAGGGGCGTAGCTTTCGATCTGCTCCAGATGGCCAAGTGAATTAGCCCGCAGTGCGAAGCCGCCGAATACGAAGATCTGCCCGGGGAGAAAAGTCTCACCCTGGACAGCGTTGTTGGTTGAAGATGCCATCGGGCCTATCGGTGACGGCACAGAGGAACTCTCAATGAAAGCAAAAATGTCGGTGTCAAAACCGGCGGATCTCGGGTAGGGGGTCCCGAACTGTGCGTCTAGGCGGATGGTAACAGGACACGAGGGACACGATGTTTTTACCCAGGTTCGGGCCCTCTTGATGGAGGTAAAACCCTACGTCCTGCTTGATTAATATTGATGATCTGGGCAGTACAAGAGTGGATCTACCACGAGATCAAGGAGGCTAAACCCTAGAAGCTAGCCTATGGTATGATTGCTGTAATATATGTTGTGTCCTACGGACTAAAGCCCTCCGGTTTATATAGACACCGGAGAGGGCTAGGGTTACACAGAGTCGGTTACAATGGTAGGAGATCTACATATCCGTATCGCCAAGCTTGCCTTCCACGCCAAGGAAAGTCCCATCCGGACACGGGACGGAGTCTTCAATCTTGTATCTTCGTAGTCTTGGAGTCCGGCGGACGATGATAGTCCGGCTGTCCGGACACCCCCTAGTCCAGGACTCCCTCAGTTGCTCTCCACTCGGTAGGATTTTTTGAAACATAGGCGAGTACTGGACTGCAGCTAAGCCCCCAAGTGGGAGGGTTGCTCTCCACTCGGTAGGATTTTTTGAAACTTAGGCGAGTACTGAACTGCAGCTAAGCCTTCCGAGTGGGAGGGTTTTTTGAAACTTAGGCGAGTCGGATTCACAACTAAGTCACCCACTAGGGGATTTAGAGCATATAAAAAAGAATAACAATCATTTATGAGATTGTAAAAACTGTGTCGCAGGGTGACCAAGTGGTGATGAGGTGACCAACCAATGGCAACGCGTGGGACAACCGAGTGGTGATGAGGTGACCAACCAAGTGGCGACGCGCGGGGCGGCTGAGTGAAGCAGACGCATTCTGCGGCATGGCGACGCACGGGGCGGCCAAGTGATGAAGATGCTTGCCGCGGAGTGATGATGCGCGGGGCGTCCGAGTGATGTAGACGCGTCCCGCAGAGTGGCGATACAGAGAGCGTCCGAGTGAAGTAGACGCATCCCGCGGAGTGGCGACACACGGAGCGTCCGAGTGAAGTAGACGCATCCCGCGGAGTGATGATGCAGGGCGTCCGAGTGAAATAGACGCATCCCGTGGCGTGACGACGCACGTGGCGGCCAAGTGATGAAGATGCTTGCCGCGAAGTGACGATGTGGGGGGCGTCCGAGTGATGTAGACGCGTCCCGCGGAGTGAAGACGTGCAGGGCGTCCGATTGATGAAAATGTGTGTAACTAAGTGTTGGCATGCAGGCGGCCGAGTGGCAATGATCCCATTTGGTCCGAGCGAACTAGTAACGTCCGAGTGGTCATGCCGACCGAAGGGAGTTGTTGCCGAGTGGATGATGCCAGAGGGAGAAGCTGCTGAGCATGGCGGCATGGTCAACTCCTGGTCCACACACCGTGGCGGGTTTGTGCCTCCAGTGTGGGAGACACTGTCGTGTGTGGAGACCGAGCCAGCTTCCGGTTGCGGCGGTGTGGTGTTGACTCCAGTGTACAGGCTATCGTCGAGCGCTTGGCACCGGACGAAGGAACTGCCGGGGCATCCTCCCGGAGACCGTTGGTCACCGGGATTCGCCCATTCTTGCCGCTTCACATGCCGTTGCATGCATTGATGCAGTTCACCACGTCCAAAACCTGTACACACATGCAAAAGACTTAATTAGCAGTAATTAAGCAAGAGTTAAGGCCGGTATTGCATGCGATGGAAGTTTTGGTCATTTATCTCCTGCAAGCGGTTTATTGCCACGTCGTGGGAGGTCCACTGCCCATTCAAGTCCAGCGATCTGGACCAGGCAACGCTGGTGGAGATGACCTGTAGTCAATTGCCCACGTCCAGAGTCTGCATGCAAGAGGTGTTAGTGTTAATTAGGCACGAGTTAAAGCTGTTAACGCATGCAAGGGAAGTTTCCCTTTCCCACGTCCATTTATCCCCTGCATGCAAGAAATAAATGGGAAGGAATTAAGGTTAGAGGGAGAGTTAAAGGCAGGGCACAGAGCTCCCTGGTCAGTCATGGTGCACGGCGGCGGCGGCTTTGGCGTGGACCCAGCACGCGGTGAGGCGGCCCACGAGAAATCCAAGTGCGGGACGGTGTTGTCCTGCGAGGCCGCGTGCGGGCGGAGCTATGCTGGGCCTGAGGCTCCCCGCGGAGGTCACCGTCGAGCTGTCGGCCCCATTGTCACCGCCGAGCCGCCGCGGAGGCGCGGCCGCATCTGCCGAGGACGAAACTCTGCTTGCCGGCTCCTGCGCTTCATCGCTCGGGGATTCGGCCGGCCGATTGGGACTACCTAGCCCGCGCAGAAGCTACGGCCAAGCCACCAATCGGAAGGAGGAGCGACGCGCTGCTAGGCACGGTGATCCGTCGGGGCGATGGAGGGAGATGTCGAAGAGCAGAACCACTGTGTGTCCGCGTCGCCGTCGTGCAGCTTATGCTCTGGCTGCGTCAGGTCTGCGCGAGATGACCACCTGAACCGGCGTCCGTTACTCTTTGATTCTTGTACATGCTTGAATCGATCAGCATGACGTCCTGTGAAGATGCATCTTTTCTCCTCCTTTTTCGATGTTTCTGTTACTCGCTGCTGAGATGAACAGTATGAACAGTAAGAATAGAAAATAAACATAGATGAATAAAATAAAAAACCATCTGCATCGCGGCTCGATAGACGCCAGGCCCCACGGTGGGCGCCAACTGTCGTGGTAACGATTCCGACAATAGAAAGGGGTAAAGGAGCATGATCTATTGAGATGCATATGGGTGACACGGTGGTTTTAGCGAGTTTGGGCCTCTCACGATGGAGATAACAACCCTACGTCTCGTGCTCCGGAGAGGCTTTATTTTATCTTAGTATGTATCCAGGGATTACAATGTGTGTGTGTGAGAGAGAGGAACAGATCCTCATGCCTGAGCTAAGTCCGGAGACTAGAGAGGGAGAGAGAGGTGGAAGGGAAAAGCCCCCAAGTCTAGTGGTGGGGTGGCTTATATAGAGTGCGCCACCCCCTCACCTCCTATGTTACAAAGTGGAGCATCAATGCCATAAACCTGCCCACTACAAAACCTTCATGTTGACTATTGGTCTTCACATATCCGAGTGAGTTACACGGCCGAGTGGAATGAGCTCGTCGAGTGGAGTGCTGTGCTCCGAGTGGTTGTTGCCGTCCGAGTGACTTTCAAGTTGCGGTACGTCTGGACGGTGATCTGGCCCAGGGCCCCAGTACAAAGTTTATGGTGTCCATGGGTAGGGTCTTTAGGTCAGGCCTGTTACCCTACCCCTAATACATGTCCTCGTCAGGACCCCCTACCCGAGATCCGCTGGTTTTAACACCGACATTGGTGCTTTCATTGAGAGTTCCTCTGTGCCGTCGCACTACTAGGGAAAAGCCTATACACAGAATCTTACCAGCAGCGCTCCTCAAACTACCACGCTACTGCTATTTAGCAGCAGCGGGTATTATCAAAACGCGCTGCTGACAGGAAACTAGCAGTAGCGCGTCCACCACAAACCGCGCTACTGCTATAATTGCCATGACCTCGCCCCCCCTGCTAGTTATAGCAGTAGCGCGCTGTACTAAACAACGCTACTGCTATAGAAGTTAGCAGCAGCGCGCTTCTAGGAAAACCGCTACTGCTAAGATCATCCCACAAGTTTAGTTCCACCTCGCTCCGTGAACAGGGTGTTTACCACCTTAAATATGTTATTCTGAAACTACCACAACCAGTTGGTCTTCACTGACCTCTATGTGTAAAATTTGTGGCTGCAATATGAGTCCTCTCCGGTTCCTACCGAAGGGGACTCATATTGACAATTCAGATTGTACACAAAAAGATCATTGATGGCCAATGTATTTTTGCATTGACGTATTTTTTGTATAGTTACACTTAGCAGTAGCGGTTTATATGCAAAGCGCTACTGCTATTCAGATTAGCTGTAGCGCATTTTGGCAAACGCGCTACAACTATCCCTAGCTTATCCCCACGCGCACGACTGGCCCTCACTCACACTCTCACTCTCGCCCGCGTGCCGATAACCGTCGTCGTGCGTCGTCACCGCCGCCGCCGCCTTCGTCCGTCCGCCGCTGAGGTACTCCCCTCCTTCCGTCCCTCCTCCCTCCTCCTCGCACATCCTCCCTCCGCCTGCGGCCGCCCCTCCCTCCTCCGCCGCCTCCCTCCTCCCTCCTCCTGCGACCGCCCCTCCTCCCTCCTCCGCCGGCAGCCCTCCTCCCACCGCCCTCGACCTCGCCGCCCCTAGCTACCTCTCCGTCGCCCCCCCACCCCCTGCCACTAGTTAGTACTAGATTTAGTAGTAGTAGATGTTAATTTAGGGTTCGTAGCTAGTACTAGATGTTGCTTAGTTAGTACTAGATTTTTAGTAGTAGTAGATGTTAATTACTAGTAGTGATGGTACTAGTTAACTAGGGCAGTATGATTAATAGTAGTTGTTGTTGAACTACTTTAATTGTAGTTGAACTAGTTTAGTAAGTAAATTAATAAACTAGTTGAACTAGTTGAATTAATAGAACTAATGTATTTTTAGTAAGATAATTAATATAACTAGTTGAACTACTTTATTTTTAGAAAGAACTAGTTTTTTTCTATTTATAGTAAGTTTATATTTAGTAAGACCTAGTTGAATTAATAAAACTAGTTGAACATGTCATATTTGTTGTTATTTTTTAGTTTAAGCAATTATTCGGGATGTATTAGTGATAACTTATATGGTTTCAGGTGACCACCGTCGTCCCCGTCACCGACCCCCTCCGACATCCCCGCCGTCGTCCCAGTCACCAACCCCCTCCGACATCGAGGTGAGACCAGCCAAATATCCTTGTATATCTTGTGTTGTTTCTCAAATAGGATATGTGGTTGCCCAACTGGCCGTTCATGTTCAGTTTACATCTCCGTGTGGCCTATGTTTTGCCGGAGTGTTGATTAATTTCCATTCCGGCAAATTTCAGGCGCTCGATATGTCCTTTTTAGCAAAGGTCATGCCGGATTTTTTCGTGAATTCTAGCATGACTTGTGCTAGAATATGTACAAGTTTAATCTTTGAATTATGAATGTAGGAAATGTCGTACTCGGACGACGATAGTCTCCCGGGGGAGTGTAGCTGGTGCCATGACAATCGAGGTATGTGCGACAGGTTCGTTCAGCTGGACGAAGATCGGCGCTTCAGCATTAAGCTCGAGGAGACCTTCGATTGTGAAATGGTACGCAACAACTACAAGTGTTTTTTTTTTGTAATTAGGCATGACTTCAACTATTTCAATGTCTAATTTTCATATTTTACAATTCGACTAGCTTATCCCATGCCATGCAAGACGCTATGTCTTGGAGAGGATGGGTTTTGAAGATCATGAAAATTTCGAAACAAAGAAAATACACCTAACGACCCATCATGATATGGATTTTGAAGCAAATCTGTGCAATGCTCAGAGCGTAACCCATTTTGGTTGCCAAAATGGGAAGCACTTTGCAAAATGTATGGTTTTTATGAGGGTATGATTGTCACCATGGATCTTGGTGATCCTGACATCGAGCAAGACAATATGGACATTTGGGTCCGTGTTGATACGCTTCCGATTGTACCGCTACGTGAGTTTCTCAAACATAGTTATTAACTAATTTATATTGTTTATTTAAAAATAGTTGATAGCTTATTTCCATTGACAGCTTATTTTGATTCTTCAAAGACTGTGCGGAAGATGGTAGATAGAACCCACTACACCGATGGCACCGAATTAACGTATAAGGAGAAAAATCATCTGATCGCATTTTGTACTCTTCTTGAGAATTACAATAACTATTATCGAACTCCTCCAAATTATGGTGAATACGTGCCACTAGTGCATGTGTTGAACCACGGTAACTTCTCTAGAGATACCCTGGTAAGATTTTTTACTATTACGACATCCGTGCATCTTTTGCATACTTCTAAAACTAGTACATCATTGCTAACTACGAAGTTATTATTATGTTTTTCAACAGAAACTCCCGATGGATTGTGTGCATCATCTGATGTCTCTGCATGGTTGCCTCTCAGTTCTGAACATACTGCCAGGTAAATCTATGGAGCTCACCTGTGCATATCGGATTTCTAAAACCCATGAACACATGTTCATCAAAGAATGGAAGAAATGTATGGACATTCGCAAGGAGGTTCTTGGAAGTAACATTCAGCGAAAGGCAAGAATTGGAGACAGGCTAATCTCCATTCTCCATAATGGAGAGTCAGAGGCTATCTTGTTTTTTGCTATTTTACCTTAAAAATGTAGTAGGTCTTAATCGAATGTAATAGGTCCTATGAGGTACAATATGTTTATTATGTGGTAATGTGTTAGAGTTGATAATGAGGAGTACTTGTGATTACGACTAGTGACCAATTTGTTATGTGATGTCATTGATGAAAATGATGATCTTGAGGAGGTGTTATATGACAATGACATATTATGATGATAAGTTGTTAATGATATGATGATGATGATATTATTGTATCATTGGGTGAAAGAACCGCGGATGTAATAACTCATTGTGATGTAAAAACAATCTCTAAATTCCTGTTGTATGAAAACTTGTGTAAAGGTGTATGAATACAACATGAAATAAAAAAGAAATAAAATACTAAATAATAGTAGTAGCGCGGGAAAGGAGAAGCGCTACTACTAATTACCAGTAGTGTTGTTCCGAAGAAGCGCTACTACTAAGTCAATTTAGCAGTAGCGTGGGTCTAGGCGCGCTATTGCTAATCATTAGCTGTAGCACCTTATCAGTAGCGCTCCTGCCCGCGCTACTGATAGGCCTAAAACCCGCGCTGCTGCTAGGCTTTTCCCTAGTAGTGTTGCCATCAGGAAGGATGCCTCATCCCGTCTTTAAAGACGGCACTGTTGCTAAAGGAGCTTTGGCCATCGGCCAAACTCTCCGGCTAGGCGGTTTTCTTATGACTGCCTGTTCGGCCACCGCGCCAAATATGACTTCTCGGGTCATCGAAAGCAATCTTCACGTTAACTCGGAACTCGCCGAGCAGTTAGATCCGATGGAGCTCTCTTCCTTAAACGAGCTCTTGGATCGCATCGCCGCCCTGGGAGTCGCTACAGACTACGATCAGATTGGGCCTAAACCCGATCTGAGAGAGATCAACTATCCCCAGGTTACCCACCACGTTGCCGTGGTTGAGGAACAATACGGCGACCCTTCCTCTATTTTATGGACTAGCTATGTCCGGATTCCCGATCCCTCCATGCCGGATTCCCGCGGAGGGGAGGATGTCACTCAAGCCCTGAACCTAAAGTCAGGCAGCGGGCTAGATTCATTGGACAACATCCAAGAACCCAAGCTTCCAAGTTCAGAAACTTCTTGGCCCCTGAGTCTTAGATTGGACGGGTTCCAAAATTAATTCCACCCGCCCACCCAAACATAAGCGATCTATCCCAAATCCGGCAAGAGCCCGCAGAAACAGCACACCATTACTGGGCCAGATTCCTCCTGGTCATGAACAGGATAATGGTTTGCCGTGAGGAGGACGCAATTTCATTCTTCTGCAATAATTGCACGGACAAGGGAATCCTCAACGCCGTAAGTCGTCGTGAAATTACACGCTTCGCTGACTTGGCGTCCATAGTACGAAAGTACTATGCGACGGAAAGCGCCTGGAAAACCGAAAACAATTTTTGGGACAATCCGGCCCTGAATACAACCACAGTCCGAAATAAAAGGGTGCATCATCGCCAGGCACCTGGGTTAAATAGGGCATGGAACCGTACTGGAGGGATGGCTCAATGGACCCTGCAAAATTCATAGTACAAGAGGGCGCCACTCCAACTCATAGCCTTAGAGCATGTTGGATACTATGGCAAGTGGCCAAAAGTGGCGAGGAGCTTCTAACTCCAGGGCACCAGCCCAGGGATACCAGTACGGTATTAACAGTCTTCGAGACTTTCGCATCAAATAATATGCGGAAACGAACACTCCGTAGCCTTGCCGAAGTCTACCAAGTAGCAACAATAAACCCATGGAGTGACACGGCTATTACCTTTAATGCCAGTGATGAACCTAAATTCCGAACAGCCCGAGCACCAGCCGCATTGGTCCTCAGTCCAATAGTGGACGGCTTTCGCCTTACCAAGGTACTCATGGACGGTGGCAGCGGATTGAACCTCATTTACGAGGAAACCCTCCGAAAAATGGAAATAGACTGGAGTCGCATTGAGCGAAGCAGCACAACCTTTAGAGGTATAATCCCCAGCCGGGAAGCATGCTGTACTGGAAAAATCACATTGGATGTGGTGTTCGGCACGCCGGATAATTACAGGTCCGAGGAGGTCACGTTCCAAGTGGCCCCGTTCAGCAGCGGATATCATGCTCTATTAGGCTGAGAGGCATTCACAATTTTTCAAGCTATACCCCATTATGGGTACATGAAGCTCAAAATGCCCGGGCCCAATGGAATCATCACTCTTGCTAGTGACCCGGAGATAGCACTCCTTGCCGAAAACAAGACAGCCGCACTGGCCCTTGAGGCACTATCCTAAGCCCTAGC
This sequence comes from Triticum dicoccoides, assembly GCF_002162155.2. NCBI lineage: Eukaryota > Viridiplantae > Streptophyta > Magnoliopsida > Poales > Poaceae > Triticum > Triticum dicoccoides. The sequence continues at coordinate 47,936,921 of NC_041391.1, forward strand.
GGCCGAGGAACTCACTGTGCTGCGCTCCATGGTGAACAGGGATGATGTGATACTCGATAAGAGATCCAAGTCCACCTCCTTTAAACCGGCGGACAAAATAGTCAAATTCCAAGTCCATCCAACGGACCCTACAAAAACGGCCTCCATCGGGGCACAATTAAACCCTGATGTAGACGCCGCACTACGAGAATTCCTACGCGAAAATTGGGACATTTTTGCCTAGCACCCTTCAGACATGCCAGGAATCCCACACTGGCTGGCCGAGCACAGCAAAAATATCCTAAAAGGATTCAAGCCAGTCAAACAAGCTCTTCGGCGTTTCTCCGAACCCAAGAGATAGGCCATGGGAGAGGAGCTAGCCAAACTATTGGAGGCCGGATTCATCAGAGATATAAAACATCTGGACTGACTAGGAAACCTGGTGATGGTACCAAAGAAGGACAAATCTTGGCGCCCATGCATCAATTTCAAGGACCTTAACAAGGCTTGCCCAAAGGATCCCTTCCCCCTCCCCTGCATCGATCAAATTATTGACGCTACCGCAGGAGACGATTCATTGTGCTTCCTCGACGCATACTCCGGCTACCACCAAATTTAGATGGCAGAGCCCGACCAAGCCGCAACGGCATTCATCACCCCATACAGCCCATTCTGCTTCAACACAATGCCCATCGGGCTCAAAAACGCCGGCGCAACATATCAGCGCATGATTCAGACATGTCTGGCAAACCAGATCGGCAAAACAGTGGAGGCATACATAGACAATGTGGTCATTAAAACCAAGCATGTCAAAACTCTAGTAGACGACTTGAGGCTCACATTCGATAATCTCCGAACATATGACATCAAGCTCAACCCGGAAAAATGCGTTTTCGGCATACCAGCCGGAAAGCTCTTGGGCTTCATTGTATCCGGCAGAGGAATTGAAGCAAACCCAGCCAAGATCTGAGCTCTGTCACAATTGGATATCCCAAAGGACCTCAAACAAATACAAAAATTGACTGGATGTGTGGCGGCTCTAAGTCGCTTTATCTCCCGTTTGGGAGAAAAGGCATTACCCCTTTATCGCCTCCTCCGACGCACCGACCACTTCGAGTGGACGGATGCCGCCACGGCCGGACTCGAAGAAATAAAAGCCATATTGGCAACCAACCCGGTCCTGGCCGCGCCCAACATGGGCGAACCAATGATATTATATATCGCGGCAACTCATCAAGTTGTAAGCATGGTACTCGTTGTCGAACGAGAAACGGACGGACACAAGTTCCCCCTTCAAAAACCAGTTTACTACGTGTCCACTGTCCTAACTCCATGCAAGTCACGGTACCCACATTATCAAAAGATAGCGTACGCGGTGTTCATGGCATCCCAGAAGCTGCGACACTACTTTCAAGAGTGTTCGATAACAGTAGCCTCCGAAGTACCTCTTAACGACATTATAAACAACCGCGACGCAACGGGCCGGATTGCCAAATGGGCCATTGAGCTCCTCCCGTTCGACATAACCTATAAGCCACGGCGAGCTATTAAGTCGCAAGTTTTGGCCGACTTCGTCGCCGAATGGACTGTAACTCCCTAAAGAGTACAGCGCATATTCCAACTGGATCATGCACTTCGACGGCTCCAAAATGTTTGCTGGTCTGGGGGCTGGCGTCGTTCTGACATCCCCAACCGGAGATACAGTTCATTAATACTCCAGATAATGTATACGGACTCCAACAACGCAGCCGAATACGAGGCCCTTCTACATGGTCTCCGGATGGCAGTCTCCATGGGCATTCAACTCCTAGAGGTGCGCGGGGATTCGAACCTCGTGATATCCCAAATAAATGGAGACTTCTATGCCAAGGATTCGAAAATGGCAGCCTATCGCAACGCCGTCCTAAAAATGTCAGCTCGGTTCGAGGGGCTCGAATTTCACCATATAGCCCGGGATAACAACCAGGCAGCAGACGTATTGGCACGCTTTGGCGCAAAGCGCGATGCCGTCCCTCCCAACATCTTCCTAGAGAGGCTGTTTAAGCCATCCGTACTATGGAGGGGGAGTCCGGAAATAACAACCCGGACCCAACCGCACTGCCCGACACCGAAAATTCTGACACAGTTGGTGGTTCTGCCAACGAAGTAACACCCTCAGCCCATGTAATAATGGCAGTCATCGCCCCGTGGATGGAACCATTCCTAGCCTACCTAACCAGGCAGGAACTTCCCGAGGACCAAAATGAGGCCCGCTGCATAGTGCGGCGATCAAAAGCCTACAAGGTCCACGAGGGAGAGCTTTATAAGAAAAGCACAACCTCCTTCAAAGGTGTATCTCCGAAGAGGAAGGGCGGAATCTTCTGGCCGAAATTCATGCCGGACTCGGGGGGCACCACGCCGTAGCCCGGGCCCTTGTAGGCAAGGCCTTCCTTACAGGATTTTATTGGCCGACGGCCCGGGAAGACGCTCAGGACTTAGTCCAACAATGTGTCAGTTGCGAGCTCTTTGCTAATCAAATCCACATGCCACCCACCGCCCTCAAAACTATAACCATCACCTGGCCCTTCGCGGTCTGGGGGCTTGACATGGTTGGACCCCTTAAAGGAGGAACCCACAAGCAAAAATACCTACTGGTCATGGTGGATAAATTCACCAAATGGATAGAGGCCAAACCTGTTAAGACGGCCGAATCCGGACCAGTGGTAGACTTCATATCAGGGGTTGTACACCGTTACGGCGTCCCCCACAGCATCATCACTTATAACGGCATGAACTTCACTGCCGACGAGGTCAAACTCTGGTGCAAAAACATGGGCATCAAGGTCGACTATGCCTCAGTCTATCACCCTCAAACTAACGGTCAAGTTGGGCGAGCAAATGGTCCAATCATGAGCGGCATCAAACCCAGACTAGTGCGGTCCCTCAAGGAATCTAACACGCACTGGGTAGAGGAGCTCGACTCCATACTCTGGGGGCTGCGGACCACGCCGAATCGCACTACTGGATTCACACCATTCTTTATGGTATGCGGCGCAGAGGTAGTTTTGCCGTGCGATATAATTCATGACTCACCTCGCGTGCGCATGTACGAAGAAAGAGAAGCCGAGCTCGATCGGCAGGACAATTTGGATGCCTTGGAGGAGGAGCGTGACGTGGCAAAAGCCCGTTCCGCATTCTATCAACAACAGGCTTGAAGATATCAAAGCAGAGAAGTACGGGCCAAAACCAACAATGTTGGCGAGTTAGTTCTACGCCTGCCGGACAAGAAAAAGGACAAACTCAAGCCCAAATGGGAAGGTCCCTTCATCATCGACCAAGTCCTGACCGGCGGAGCGTACCGTTTGCGAAATGCATCGGATAACCGACTCGAGCCAAACCCATGGAACGCAGCCCGTCTCCGAAGATTCTACGCCTAGTGCCGGATTCTGAGTTCGTCTCCTTCCTCCGTCTATATTTTATACAGTAGTTGTCTTATATTTCTCCCCTTCTTCCTCCTTTTCTCTTACAGCCTTTGAAGTCTCGTTCACGCTTTGTTCGCACACACTTGACGCGCTATCCGCGCTCATTATACCTGGGGGCTTCTTTAACAGAAGCTTATTTATACGGGCTTCATGACCAACACATGTGTCACACTTCCGCATGTACCTTTTATTCACCATTATATCCATTAATATGACTTAAGTTTTGGCCAAGCTGGGTTGCCTGGCTCCTATGCTTACCCCTACATTCCCGATTGTTCGGCTAGGTAGTAAAGGGAGCACCTCTGCGATTGTTACAGCCGGGTCAGCCGGATGTGTACCTCAGACTGGGTGAAGCCGAAAGCTAGCGTTCTTAAGGGAATATTCGGTCGGTGAACTAAAAGAAGATTTCTTACCTATTTATTTATCTGCCCCCAGATGTTTTTCTGCTTTTTTCGCAGTCCAGACATGCACTTTAGGGCATGCCTCCCAGGGAAAGGAACCCCTAATGGAACTATTCTCCCTGGAAGATGTTTCTTACTAACCATGTAATATAACATAGCTAGTTGGGCACTTGTCTGATAAAGCACTAATGACCCCTACACCTGGTCTCCACTCATGCCCCGGTTCTTATATAACCGCGAGGGTATTCGGACACACTCCAGACTATTGGGTCCCGAGGTTGAAGCGAAAAGGTCCGCTATGACAAACGATCTACAATCCGGCTAGAAGGCATTTTACATGTCATCTTAAATTACATAGTCAATTCGATTGATTATATTCCTCTTCAATGCCATCTAATAGGCTGTCTAGTTTACAGTCCTGCTGGGAATACTTTGCGGCCAACTCTACTTGGCCGTACACTAAGCTCACAGGGATCTCCTTCCCATCGGGCCCCACAGGTCCGACCTTGGCCATGTGGTTTGGGTCAGCCTTCGTGTACCACGTCTTCACCATGGCCCAGGCCTCCCTGGCGCCTTGACGGCAGGCCGATATCTTCCATAATCGGAAGCACCGCCGCGCTCCCTGAAGCCTCTTTGCAAGCTCTCCAAGGCCTTCGGGCAGGGAGACAGATGGCCACAAGGCCTGGGCGACGCCTTTCATCACCTGCCGAACTCGTTCGTGCAGTTGTAAGAGCTCGGGAAGAAGGTCACCCGTAGAACCGGGCATTTCCTCTACAGGACGACTTGTGAGCATACCTACAGACATAACTCTGTTAGTCGACTTCCTCGCCGAACTCTTTTTTCAAAGTTCGTTCAAGCAGTTACTAAACATGCCGCGTCGAAGCCGCCGATTCTCCTTAACGGAGTCAGACAGCTGGGCACGAACATCCTTTAGTTCCTCACCCAGCTGGGTGTTGGCATCTTGGAGATTATTTTTCTCTTGCCTCACCCTCGTAAGCACGTTCTCGCCGGCCTTTAACCGGCGCAAGAGCTGTTGCTTGTCCGGATCTACCCCAGCGCCATCTGCAATGCTATTGTCAGATTTATACACACGCCGCACCTCACAACATACTTATCCTTTGAAACGTATATTACCAGAGGGGGTCTCTTTGGCTTCCCCTGTCATGGCTAGTGCAGCCCCAAGTTGGGCTTTGCACTCTTCAAGCTCCTGGGACAGTTGGGTATTCTTTTCTGTAAGATCCTGCATAACAAATGATCCTTAAATCAGTTATTCTAACTATTTCAAGTCTCGGGGGCTACTGGCATATATAATTGTCAAATTTTCTCACCCGTATGTCTTTTACATACTGCTCCATGGCTCTGGCTAGACCATCTTGAGCGGCACGGAGGTGCGCATCTCCTGAAGTGAAGGCATTCAATGCCTCTTGGGAGAAACATGTGTCACGAAGAACTGTCCGGCGGCGCCTGTGATTCATGGCACTCTCCACCTCGGAGTTGGTGGCGGACAATCTGTCGGCATCCTCTGTCGGAGGAGCATCCGAAGCACGCCTCGTGTTTGCCTCCGCTTCTGGGCCTGGCTTTGGAGCCTGGCTGGCGGAGGCTCGATCGGCAACCTCTCCGGGTATAGTCCGGCGAGCGCTCTTTTTCCTGAAGAGAGCACGAGCGTTAGTATTCCTTTCGGGAATCAAACCTGGGAATATGGTGACACGCCATACCGTTGCGCCGGCGTTTCGATCCGGACCGCACTTCTTTTTAGCCTGTTGGGCCATGCTGCCCCTTGTTGGCTAGCCGCCGCGGGCTCGGCCTTCCGCCTCAAGGGCACCCCCTGCGAAACACCATTGCTATACGGTGATCAAAAATAAGCACGGATGGGTCATTTTCAAAGTGTTGGGACTTCGGTCTCAATTACCTATGAGGCTGGAAGTATTCCGGGGTAATCGGCCGTAATGGCGACCAAGGCATTATCGATGCTCAGTTGGTGAAATACCCCATCAATCAGCTCCATCGATATGTCCGGATCCTCTTGGGAGGCCGGATCGAGGAACCGTTCCGGATCCTCGGGTTGTGGAGGCGGGCTGTTTATATCCCTTACGGCTTGGCGCAGTTCCTGCGTCGAAATC
>NC_041391.1:47943363-47951092 GCF_002162155.2 Triticum dicoccoides
CCCGCATAATGCATGTGGCCTTGACCCCGATCATGGTCAGTCCGGAATGAGCTAACAACCTTATTCGGCTCATTAGGTAAAGGACGTCCCTGTCATTTTCCCTCTGAGGGCTCCGTGGACGCCAACTTATGTGTTTCTTCAAAGGAGCATTATTGAACGCACGGAGGCCGATCCGAACAGGGTCCGGCAGGGAGACATCTTCTATATAAAACCATTCCGAAGGCCAGTCTTCGGACGCCTTCTTCGGGGTTCTGGATAGATATCCGGTCCCACTGATGCGCCATAGTTCGGCTCCACCCACTTGATATATTGACCCCTCTTGAGAATGGGGCACAAGGCAGAACAACCTCTTCCATAGTGCAAAATGAGCCTCAATGCCCAAAAACAGCTCGCAAAGGGCCACGAAGCCCACAATATGCAAAATGGAGGCAGGCGTAAGGTTGTGCAACTGGAGGCCGTAGAACTCTAGGAGCCCCCGAAGAAACGGATGAATTGGAAATCTGAGCCCTCTTATCAAATAAGGGACAAGGCATACCGCTCTCCTTTGGAGGGGCTGGGGACGCTCTCCGTCCTTATACGTGGCGAGTCCGGCTCGAACCGGAACCATGAAGGCTGGGGGAAGAAATCCCTTGGTTTGGAGCGTCACTAACTCGCTGTGCGGGACGGAGCATCTCTCCCAATCTCCAGGCTGAGGGCTGGGAGGGCGAGAGGAGGAGCCGCGTCGACTGTCCATGATGGAATGGATTTCTGTCAGATGCGCTCTGATGAATGCTCGCGAAGGGAGGATGGTGTGATTCGGATCTAGATCCTCGTCTCTTTTATAGGAAGCTCATTCGCGCAGCTTGGGGGGTAAATGTAAAAATACCCTGGCTTTTCGCATTTGGTCAACACATGGAAGATGGCCATTATTGGGCGTGGAAGCCAAGGAGTGCAACATTTACGAGAAGCCGGACGCTATCCAACAGGTACACAGGATTTGGAGAAGAACCCGCCTTGCAATGCCGAAGACAATCTACGCGCCGGACTCATTGCCATTGAAGCCTGATTCGGGGGCTACTGAGGGAGTCCCGGATTAGGGGTGTCCGGATAGCCGAACTATCACCTTTGGCCGGACTCCTGGACTATGAAGATACAAGATTGAAGACTTCGTCCCGTGTCCGGATGGGACATTCCTTGGTGTGGAAGGCAAGCTTGGCGATACGGATGTGGAGATCTCCTACCATTGTAACCGACTCTGTGTAACCCTAACCATCTTCGGTGCCTATATAAACTGGAGGGTTTTAGTCCGTAGGACGAACAACAATCATACCATAGGCTAGCTTCTAGGGTTTAGCCACTCTGATCTCGTGGTAGATCTACTCTTGTACAACCCATATCATCAATATTAATCAAGCAGGAGTAGTGTTTTACCTCCATCGAGAGGGCCCGAACCTGGGTAAAAACATCGTGTCCCTTGTCTCCTGTTACCATCCGCCTAGATGCACAATTCGGGACCCCCTACCCGAGATCCGCCGTTTTTGACACCGACAGCAGGGCTCCCAGCAGGAGAGCCGAACCCTGAAGGTTGAAGTCTGGCCACCCGTACTTGTCGGGCACCCGTGCTCGCCGGTGATTCGTGCTTGCCAGCCGCCCGTGTTCGCCGGCGATCCCGAGCTGCCTCGTGGTAGCAACTCTGCTGGTTGTGTGGCTGTCCAACGCTGAAGCTGGTTTCAGCATAAGAATCTGCCGATTGTAGTTTTTTTCCACGGATGCAGCTCCGCCTCGTCGGTGATTAACTGGTTCCAACAAACAAAAAATACCCGTTTGTAGCATTTTTTGTTGTCAGTCGTAGTAAACGAAAACCATGGTTGCCGCAAAAAAATCATTGTCACCATCGCCGGTTGTAGCTCGCTGTTGCAGGCAGCATTTGCGTCTAAAAATGAAAATAAAAATGGATGTAGCAAGCATCATTGCCGGATGTAGCAAAAAACTATGCCCGTTGCAACAAAAAAAATGGTCGCCGTCGTCGCCGGTCACAACTCAGTTGTGATGGATGTAGCAAAACGTGATGCAGGTTGTAGCAAAACTTGACGCTGGTTGTAACAAAAATGCGACGCCCAGTGTGTGTTGTTGCAAAATATGACGCCGGCTGTAGCAAAATGCGATGCCGGTCGTAGCATGTAGCAAAAACTACAATGTTAGTTTTTTGCTAGGAGCAGTGCGGCGCCGTCCAGCGGTCACCACGCTCTCCGTTCAAGGTCACGGCCATCCCCAGACCGCAACCGCCGTTCCCACTCCCTCCATGGCCGGGTTGAGGGCCGTGTCTTCTTCAACACCGATGGTGCTGCCATCCCGTGTCACCGTTCGAGACGTTGTAGCTCCAGATGCTGGCGTTTCCAGCAACCACCACTGCCTGGTCCAGCATCCCCGTCGCCGCCGGTCTCCACCATCCCGTCGTGCACTGAAAGCGGCGATGGGCGTCCTTATCGCCGCTTGACTTCAGTTGAGAGAGAGAGAGCAGGCGATGGGGAACAAGGTGGGTCGAGCAAAAGAGATAAGGTAGGTGATGAAGCTGCGGGACCACGAGCCAGCGTCTCCAGCAATGAAGCGACCGGCCGAAAATTCAGCCGGCGTGTAGGCATGAAGGGATTATCATATAAGAACCGGACAAACAGGAAAAGCAACATGTCTGCATTGCAGCTTGAATAATGCGAACCTGACCGCATCAAAATGGATGAAAAAGTCGTTTAGTGGGCTGCCGCCCACGAGCACGTCCGGCAGCCCACTAAACGATTTTTTCATCTTTACCATTTGATCCTATCCTACCCACTCGGTATTTAGATTTTGATGCCTTAAAAGAGCATAAGATCCTCAAGGGAAGGGATGATGACTTCACTTATAATCTGATGTTTGACCAATCACATGTTGTGGACACATATTTGTCTGCTCCTGCTCTTTTTGACTATAACAGCAAGGAAAGATATTTTCTTCCTGAGAACGAGGCCCGAGCTCATAACGCAGCAGTGGTGGCGGGACGGCGCGCTAAGGCATCCGTAGTGAGAGCCTCCATGAGCTACCACGCCGGCTATTATCCAGGCTACTGATCGACCACCAAGTTAGGCCAAAAGTTTAAACTTGGGGGAGTACGTGTTGTCACCGACATTATATTTATATTTACATATGATTCTATTTGTCGGTGTTCACACTTTTTCATTGTATCATCCATGCTTAGATTTATTTTCTCGCTTTCTCTTGAGTGTTTCAAAAACATTAGAAAGACCAAAAAATTAGTTGTAGTAATTTACTTTCCATGCATGTTTAGTAGTAGCACTAAAAAGAAAATCCAAAAAGATTTCCTTGTTCTTCTTTTGCTTGTTGGGAGATTTTCCGTGTAAATAGTTTTTCTCGTTTTTGCTTTTCCCTTTTTATTTGCTTGCTCAAGAAAACCAAAAGCTCCAAAAATATTTCAGTGTCTTTCTCTGAATTTCTTTTCTTTTTGTTGAGTCGTACCGAGGAGAAGACCACGATAAAAATGTTGAGTGGCTCTCATATGAATAATTGCTGAACTAATAAAGAACCCATTTTACCTTGTCTTCTCCTGTTGAATAAATGTTTGTAGATTCCAGCTTAGTCCATGGCATTCTTGCACTGTTATTATTTTCATATCATTCGGTCGTGCCAGTGAAAGGCAATAATAACGATATCCGATGAGCTGGCAGTGGCAAAGAAAAACTGGTATGAACTCGACTTGTCCTGTCTATGTAAATATGTTTAACCTAGTGCCCATGATTCAGCCCATTATGATTAAACATGTTCGCAATGACAATTACAGATTATAGTTTCTCATGCCATGCATAAGTTGCTAGGAGTAGATAATAATTTATCTTGGATATCAACGTTGCATTAAGATGATTGTGATGTTGTATGATGATTTGGTATCCTCCTCTGAATGTTCGAGTGGCTTGACTTGGCACATGTTCATGCATGTAGTGAATCAAAACCAACATAGCCTCTATGATATTTATGTTCATGGTGTTCATATCCTACTCATGTTAGTGTCCAATGTTACTTATGCATAATGCCTGGTTATGATCGTTGTTGCTCTCTAGCTGGCTGCTTCCCAACCTATTTGCTAGCCTTCGCCTGCACTAAGCGGGAATACTGCTTGTGCATCCAATTCTTAAAACTCAAAGTTATTTCAGATGAGTCCACCATACCTACCTATATGCGGTATTACCCTGACGTTCCAAATAAATTTGCATATGCCACCTCTAAAAACTTCTAAAAATTATCCTTTTTGTGTTACTGGATCATTCATGGGACGACATGAGGTGGTCGATATCTTCTGTGCTAAGCAGGTTATTCTCAGGTCGAGTGTTTATTCACTCGCCATCGCATGAGAAAATGGGCGGTAATAGAGATTCCCATTCCCGAACTAAAAAATGCAAATAATTAAACAAAATCCCCCGAAACTGATGTTGGTTTGGACGACACACGTTGTTTCGGATAAGCCGTGGAGTGTGATTGATGGCGGAGGGGGAGTAAACCTTTACTTTTATCGCTTGGGAACCGCCACTAGCATGCTTAGCATGGAAGATGTTGATAACTGATGGTCGTGAATTGAATATGAAGGGTGTATGTCTCAAAATATCATTTTATCTCTTTTTTAAAACTCAAGCTCTGGCACCTCTGCAAATCACTGCTTCCCTCTGCGAAGGGACTTTCTATTTACTTTTATGTTGTGTCATCACCTTCTCAAAGAAGCGCCAGAAACTGAGTAGAGCACAGCGGTCATGATTTATGCATTGTGTATAGCTAATGTTGGGTGCATCATGACTGGATCTTTTCTACCATGAATTACAATGTTTAGTCGCTGCTTGAACTCTGGAGGTGCTCTGCATTTATGTTTTGCGGTGTTAGAAAGGGCTAGCGAGATACCACTATTGTCATATTATATCATAGTTGTTTTGACAACGTGTTGATGTTTGAGATATCTTATTATTGCTCGCTAGCTGATTATATCATTGATATGAGTTAATATAATCTTTAAATGTTATTGTTGACATGGTTAGTTATAATGCTGGCTGAAAAGTTGGGTGCTGTTTAAGCTTATTTATGCAAAAAAGAGCAAAAGAGTTCGTAAAAGTTTTTCTTTCTCACTTCCAGTTTATCAACTGAATTGCTTGAGGACAAGCAAAGGTTTAAGCTTAGGGGAGTTGATACGTCTCCAATGTATATACTTTTTCTCATGCTTTTCCTCTTGTTTTGGACTCTAATTTGCATGATTTGAATGAAGCTAACCCCGGACTGACGTTGTTTTCAGCAGAACTACCATGGTATTGTTTTTGTGCAGAAATAAAAGTTCTCGGAATAGAGTGAAACTTTGCGAGGATTTTTTATGGAATAAAAAAGTATTTTTGGAGCCAACAACCACCAGAGAGGGGCCCCTGGGTGGGCACAACCCACCAAGGCGCGCCCCTTCTCCTGGCACGCCCAGGTGGATTATACCCATCTGGTGGCCCCGCAGACCCTGATTCTGACGCTATAAATTCACATATTTCCAGAAAAAAATCAGGGAGAAAGAATTATCGCGTTCCACGAGACGAAGCCGCCGCCACCTCCTGTTCTTCATCGGGAGGCCAGATCTGGAGTCCGCTTGGGGCTCCGGAGAGGGGGATCTTTGTCATTCGTCATCACCAACCCTTATCCATCACCAATTCCATGATGCTCCCCATAGGGAGTGAGTAATTCCTTCGTAGGCTCGCTGGTCGGTGAGGAGTTGGATGAGATTCATCATGTAATCAAGTTAGTTTTGTTAGGGCCTGATCCCAAGTATCCACGATGTTCTTGGATTGATGTTGTTATGACTTTGCTATGCTTAATGCTTGTCACTTTGGGCCTGGGTGCCATGAACTCAGATTTGAACCGTTTATGAATTCATCATTATATTCATGTTTTAGATCCGATCTTGCAAGTTATAGTCACCTACTACATGTTATTATCCGGCAACCCCAGAGTGACAACAACCGGGCCCACTCCCGGTGATGACAGTCGTTTGAGGAGTTCATGTATTCACTATGTGTTAATGCTTTGTTCCGGCTCTCATTTAAAAGGAGGCATTAATATCCCTTAGTTTCCAATATGGACCCCGCTGCCATGGAGGGTAGGACAAAAGATGTCATGCAAGTTCTTTTTATAAAGCACGTATGACTATTTACGGAATACATGCCTACATTATACTGGAGCTAGTGCCGTATCTCCCTAGGTTATAACTGTCTCATGATGAATATCATCCAACAAGTCACCGATCCAATGCCTACGAATATATCTCATGTTGTTTCTGCTAAGTTACTACTGATGTTGTTACCGTCATCACTGCTACAAAACTACTGATGTCACTGTTACGATTGCTATTGCTACTGCTACTGTTATCAAAACTATCATATTACTGTGCTACTGATCATTTTGCTGCAGATAATTAATCTTCAGGTGTGGTTGAATTGACAACTCAGCTGCTAATACCTTCAAATATTCTTTGGCTCCCCTTGTGTCGAATCTATAAATTTGGATTGAATACTCTACCCTCGAAAACTCTTGCGATCCCCTATACTTGTGGGTTATCAAGGGGCTCCATGATTTCTGCAAAAACAAAATATAAACAAAAACATTATTATCCTCATCTTAGGACTGAGTGAAACCCTATAAGCTATCAACTAATCAAATTCACACTCCTTGCATAGTGCTCTCTAATTTGAGCATTCAAAATAGGAGTAGTTCTACAATTTGAGCATTCAATAAGCAAAACTAAATCATAAAATAAATTAGTATTCACATTAGCATGCATTCAATAAGCAATACTAAATCATCTCTTGCGTCTTTACATCGTCGAATTTTATAACTAATACATGATGATTAGTATCATACATATAACATCACAAATACAACTATAACGCTAGCGAACGACGGGTATCGGCGCGGGCGGTGGACACCCAAAGAGAAGGAACCATCACAGGATCATAGCTCCAGTGAGATCCCTGAAGAACTTGCCAGGTATTGTCGAACTTGCCCTCCAACGCAACCATGTAGCGACAGACGTGCTCGTCCTCCTCGCTGACACGGTGAAGTACCACCTCCGCGGGGGACGAAAGCCTCTGCATCGTCAGTGGCCCACGCGACCACAACCAAAGAAGGTTCGGGTCAACGACGGGCTGGCTCCTCACCAAGCTGCGCCCCCCGAAAGGTAGCACCTCCCAGTACCAGCCCGGCGGAGCCCAGTCCCAGACATGGCCCCTCTGATCAAGCAGGCATCCTCCGCCGAGTCGACGACGAGGATGCGGGATAGGCATCGTCGACGTTGATGCAGGAATAATTGATTTAACTAATAAAATAACAACAAATGCGTGACACGTTCAAAATATGGCATGTCCACTTCAAAACGAATCAACCTAGAATTCTGTTAAATACACCTAAAAATAAACTAGTTCTATTAATTTTCTTACTAAAAATAAACTAGTTCTATAGTAAATTTTTAATTAGATCATCGAATCTCATATACCTAAATTTTCTTACTAAAATTAAACTAGTTCTATTAATTCAACTAGTTCAACTAAGCACTTACTATAAATAAAAATAAACTAGTTCTTACTAAAAATAAACTAGTTCTATTAATTTTCTTACTAATTTTATTAAACACTTACTAAAAACCGTAAAAAAAACTACATTATACAATAGTAAAAAAACTATAGTAAAG
>NC_041391.1:47951272-47972203 GCF_002162155.2 Triticum dicoccoides
GGGGAGGGGGCGGTGGGAGGAGGGCTGCCGGCGGAGGGCTTGGCCAGAGGAGGAGGGAGGAGGGGCGGCCGGAGGAGGAGGGAGGAGGGCGCGGTGGGAGGAGGGAGGAGGAGGGATGGAGGGACTACCTCAGTGGAGGACGAGCAGGAGCGTCCGCGGCGGCGGGCGACGACGGTGGTGGAGGAACGGCGACGGCGACGGACGACGGGGGGTGCGGGGGAGAGTGGCTGAGAGGGAGAGTGAGAGGGTCGGCCGCGGGGGGACGATAAGGTAGGGATAGTAGTAGCGCGAGTTCAAGAAAAGCGCTACTACTACGGAGCATAGCAATAGCGTTGGGTAAGGATTAGTGCTGCTGCTAAGTGGGTCTAGACATGTGCACCCAGTTCAAACTTACCAGCAGCGCGTTTTGCTAACACGCGCTACTGCTAAAAGAATAGCAGTAGTGCCTTTACTGCCCGTGCTACTGCAAAGTAGCAGTAGCGCTTCATTTTGTCCAGCGCTACTGCCTTTTACATTAGGGAATTCATTTTTTTTATTTTTTTGCAGGGGAAATGGGAGTTCTATTCCTTAAGTAATAGGATTAGAATCTACTGGCAAGAGCTCCTCTATAAAGGGGGACCTCTTTAAAGCCAAACAGCGGTACAAGACTCAGTACGACTGTAATTAGCCAGATAATCTGCTATCCTATTCTGAGACCTATTAAGCTTTCGTTAATTAGTTTTTTTTTGAAACCTACGCTCGTTAATTAGTTGCTCTCTTTATTCGCGTGCTGCTGTGTCGGGGAATTGCTAGGCTGAAAATCTGTGCGCACGGGCAGCCCGTGCGACACGGCCCATATGGCCAGCTTTACTTTTGGCAGAGCCCGTCTCCAAAGTCCTGACCCGAACAAGCAGCTGAGTCCACCCGGCCGCTCCAAACCCTCGCTCCCCAAGTCCCAGCCCCTCCTCCCCGATCCACTTCTCGGTCCGGCCAACGCCGCCTCCAGCCCCGGCCTCGGCCTCGGCTCCATCCTCTGTCGGCGACGACGCCCGCCCCCCTCATTCTCCTCCTCTCTCTCCCACATGGAGCTGATCAAACCCACGGCCACCCTGACAAGCAAGATCCGCGTACACCACGATCCCGCTGACGACGAAGATGCGTCGAGCGGGACTATCGGCGGCCTCCCTTTCCACCGCACAGAGAAGATCCTCGGCTGCATCGGCCCGCTCGAGTCGGTGCGCCTCGCCGCCATCTGCAAGTCCTGGGCGGCGACCGTCTCCGAGCGGCTAGCGAGACCCACCCCGCACCTGCTCGCGCTCAAGGTCTCCAACGAGCGGTTCCAGCTGCCGCCCGTGGAGGAGCCCCGCCGCGTGGCCATCTTCCCCTTTCAGGTCGATGGGGAGGGCTCGCCGTCGGCGGTGGTCCCTCTCCCTGCCCGCCTGCCCTCCATGGTCTGCAACGTAGAACGTATCAAGTTATCCGGCGCGCTGCACTGCGGCCGTCTCTCCCTCGAGGACGGCAACCACGTTGTCCCCGTCAACCCCGTCACCGGCGCGTTCCGGAGCGAGATGTATGCGCCCGTTGGGACGACTGAAGCTAAGGCAAGGGTCGCCGCCGGCGCCAACGCGGTCTTCGTTAACAACCACTCTGAGATGAGCGTCTCTCTCTTCTGGTGCACGGAGGAGTGGCCCGAGGAGCAGAAGCTGATTTCCGAAAAGTTCAAAAGCATTTATCTGATGGCCTACACGGACAGCGTCTTCTACGCGCTGGAATTCTGGGGTTGCACCTACACCGTGGCACACGCCATGGCGCCTGACAAAGCTCCATGTGCCGAACATTCTTGAACAGTACACCCCGATCTGTGGGTACCACTTCCTCTGGTACACCCACCTGCTGGAGTCAGACGGGTCGGTCCTGTTTGTTGGTCCGGTGCTCACTTCACAAGAACCCACAGGCCTCGATACCATCAGTGGCTTCGAGGTGTATAGGCTAGATGTCGAGGAGGCACGATGGATAAAAGTGGAGAGGCTAGCTGCTGATCGGGCGCTTTTCGTGAGTGAGCAATCATCGTTCACGGTGCGCGCCTCGGAGATTCCGGGGTGCATGAGCAACTGCATCTACTTTGTGGGTGAGGTCGACTACTACTCCTGGGTCACATGGGGCATCTACTCCATGGAGGAGCGGAAGGTGCTGTTTCAACAACCCGTCGGTGGTTCTCCGGGAAAGTATGAAGCTGCACGGTGGTTCCTCCCTGCTGTTTTGATGCCGCTTGCACATGCACGTTCCGATTGTAGACACTCGGGAAATAAGAGAAAAATCTAAGTTCTTTAGGCACATCTGGTTAACAATTTTTTGAGAATGCAGTATAGTAGAAGTTAACACAGGTGGCTTCTTTTATGCTGATAGAAGGACAGGAGGATAGGGAGCAATTGTGCAAAATCAAGATGGCCGGGCCGCATGGCCCAACGATCTTTTATATATTTTTTTAGTAGTAATTCTAGGTACTATTGCATGTAATGTAGGTTTAGTGGTTCTCGAGCCATCAATGATTGGTGAACCGGCAGATCCGTTTGCAACTCCCATGGAAATATTACCCGAGTGGTATTTCTTTCCCGTGTTTCAAATACTCCGTGCGTTGTCGGCGGTGATAGGCAGGCTTATAAATCTTTGAGATGCTACTATGAAGCTGAAGCGTTATTAATCTAGGATCTGAATCTCAAAATCCATTTGATGAAGTTAATTTGTTGGTGAAGTTTGAGAGAGTTTGATTTAGTTAATGTATTGTATGTTCTAGAAGAGTTTGTAACTTGGATGGGAAGAACTTGCTAAGCTTGGCGCTGCTTTGTGTATTTCTAAGATCCATTATTTCGAACAATGGATTTCTCTCGGTCCGTATGCCATATATGGTGAGCATGGCAATTATGTTGCATCACCATTTTGGTGGAAAACCTCTCTTCTCAAACAAGAATGCAATATAATTTAGTGTGTCTGTCAAGTGTCCTCCAACTTTGTCATGTAAGGGTACTTGTTGACAAAGGTATATCGGCCAATTTTTGTGCCAAGGCGTTGTTGCAGTGCTCTTTGAATCCTTTGGCTCTGATGGGTGGTGGTTTCTTTTTCTTGAATACGCACGAGCGTGCATATCATATATTGATAGAAAGGAAAAGGGGAAGAGCCCCGTCCACAGTATTTACATGGCGTTTACACAACGCAATCCACTGTGACAACTATATGTGGATTACTCACCGTACTCCCACCTATCTACCTCTACATCTACTGGGTGAATGCTAAGATCCGCATGCAGGATGCCTGCCTGCTTCCATATTACACCCTCAGATTGTATTCTTCATAGCACATGCCGCATATCCGGGCTCTTACCCTCAAACACGATCGAGTTCCGATGCTTCCATAGCTCCCAGAGGACCAGTACCTGAATGGCGCGAGCAGTCTTTGTATATCTCCCAAGTCGTGTCGTCCGAGTGCTCCATGCCCGTAGATCCTCTCCTTGTGCCGGTGCCAGGACGATGAAGCCCACAATGAGGCCTACCTTTGCCCATACTTCATGCGCCGCCGGTCAGGAGGTGGTTAACAGTTTCGTCCTCTTGGTCACATAACAGGCAAGTATCCTGATGTGGAAGCCCTCGTCGTGCCAGCCTCTCCGATGTCCACACTCTGCCCATAAGCGCAAGCCACACGAAGAAGCGGCACCACAAGGGGGATTTCGATGCCCAAGTGAAGCCAGTCGTGGGTGAAACATGGTGTGTGGCAAACTTAGCTGCATATGCAGATCGGACCGAGAACTGACCATCTTTCTCCCACGACCACAATAGTTGATACAGCCACTGTGCATTCAAGTTTGTTCCTTCCACCTGTGTCTAGAGTTGCAGGAATTGGTCTAGCTCATCCTCATTCATGTTCGGTCCAACATCTCTTGCCCATGTTGCGTTTAGCGTTGCATCCTCCACTGTCCTTGTGCTTCTCACCCTCTTGGCTACTTTGGCATATATCCCCGGGGCCAACTCCTGAAGTCGATAGCCATTGCACCACATATCTTCCCAGAATAGGGCCGTCCTACCGTCTCCAAGGTGCATTCTTGCCGCCGCTTGAAACAGAGCTCTGGCTTCGTCCGGAATGTTGAACTTGAACTCAGCCCAAGGCCTGGTCGCATAAAGCCACAACTACTTCGCTTGGAGTGCAATATTCGTCCACTTGAGGTTAGTCACTCCAAGTCCACCTGCCCATCTAGGCCGGCATAGCATGTCCCATGCTACCGCGCACTTTCCTCCGCCCGCATCCTCTTTCCCACACCATAGGAAGCTTCTGCCGATTTTCACTAGTGCCTTGATCGCTTTTGCTGGCAATCCCATAGCGAGCATGGAGTGCACCGCTATGGCAGACAAGACCGAGTGGACTAGGATCATCCTGCTGCTCTTGGGTGGAGGTTTCTGGGATCAATTGTTTGGTGATGGACATGGTGAGGTGTGCATACATGAGTTGCTGGGAGGTCAAAACAGCTTGAGAAGCCAAATTCTATTTGTGTTAATTTGAACCCTGAAATTGGAGGTTCTTTGAACACTAGTTTTTGGTTTGCTAAGAGTAACAGAATGTTCTCACCTGACAACACCCATCAGAAGAGCAGGGGAGTTTACCACAAAACCCACAGGAAGAGCAACACCCATCAAATTATGGTGGTTATTCAACTAAGAAAAACACATTTGTTATTCTGTTGCTCTAGCTGGTATTCTAGTGTTAATCACCTGACAAAACCCTTCGGCAGAGCAGGAGATTTTCACACGGCACTAGTGTTACTTCTTTTGATAGTATGAAGAGTTCAGCTGGAGAGGCACGGTGCCTCGTTGAGCTCCTCTTGTATCTCTCACTTGGCAGAAGCCATGTGATAGTCACCCCAATTTTTGAAATGGATATCACCAATTCACCAGGCATATGGTAGTGAATAGGATAGCGGGTACTGAACGAATTTCGGTGCTAGTAGAAGACATACCTTCTTCAGCTGGGCTATCGTCTCAGTCGAGTTGTTCCGGTGATAGTGAGGAATGGCGAGCGCCGACCAGGCGCGGCAATGCATCATCGTCTATTGGAAGGCATCCCACGTGCAGCATCAGTAGTAGTTAGCGCCTGCGCCCACGTGTGTCTATGCTTTCTTTGTAGGTAGAGCTGACCAGTGTGTGCTGTATAGAGTTGAGTGGGTAGCTTAGGGTGTTAAAATACAATCAAACAAATGCCCTCTATACAGGGAGGACCTCTTTTTAAGCCAAACAGCGGTACATGACTCAGTATAACTGTAATTAGCTAGACAATCTGCTATCCTATTCTGAGACCTATTAAGCTTTTGGGGAATAAACTCCCGATCTACCATCAAGACTTGATTTCCATAGCCAAGTGCCCATATGCCGATTGTGTAAGAGGGCCACCAGATAAGATGGACAGGGCCTCCTAGGAATCAGACTGCACATATACTGGAAGCTCTGTATGCGATAAGCTAGGGCCATACCTTACATAAGAGTGTGTATCTTCGCTTCAAATGCATCATTAATTGAAAAACACTCAGCGATTACTGAAAGTCAACTATATTTGCACTCATGATTATCTGGAGGACATTTTAATCAAGGCTTTGAACCGAGAGAAGTTTTTAGAACGCAAAGAAGGATCGGCGCGCGTCTAGACATAACCACGTCATGCTTAGGTAGGTGAGATTGTTAAGAATAACCACAACGTACGTGTCCATATTAGTTTCCTAGCCTTCAACGAGTAGGAGTAGTATTGGCTAGCTAGCTAGGTACCCTTTTTTCTTGATCTGAGGAGCTAATATATATACCCTACTTGTGTGACTTATAAACCGTGGCAATAATCAGGCAAGCCTCCTCGTGTCCGTAATTGCGTCGTATACGTGTGTACAGTTCCGAGGTTGTTTATGTGTGCAACTCGCCGGGCTACGTAGATTCAATCGGTCGGGAAGCCGGCTTGGAGGGGTGTCGACCCGTTGCTTGGTCGTCTTCCTTCATCGTCGTGTACTCGTGTCTCACTCGCCAGCGTTTCGGCAGACAGGGCCAGCACCAGCTAACGCCGACTCCAGACCCGGCCTCGCCTCCACGGCTCCATCCTCCCTTGGGACCGACGCCGACGCCTCCCGCATTCTTCTCCTCTCGCTCCCACATGGAGCCGATCATACCCACGGCCGCCCTGACAAGCAAGATCCGCGCCCAGCACGAACCCACTGACGGCGGAGATGCGGCGAGCGGGACTATCGGCGGCCTCCCTTTCCACCTCACGGAGAAGATCCTCGGCTGCATCGGCCCGCTCGAGTCGGTGCGCCTCGCTGCCGTCTGCAAGTCCTGGGCGGCGACCGTCTCCGAGCGACTAGCAAGACCCACCCCGCACCTCTTCGCGCTCACCGATGACCATCACTGGTTCCAGCTCCACCTGCCGCCCGACAACGAGGAGGAGGAGGAGGAGCACAACTGCGGGGCCATCTTCTCCTTGCCGGTCGGCGAGGAGGACTATCCGTCGCCGGTAGCCCCTGCTCGCTTGCCCTCCGTGGTCTGCGACACAAAAGGCATGAAGTTATCCGGCGCCCTGCCCTGCGGCCGCCTCTCCTTCGCGGACGACAACCGCGTTGTCCTCGTCAACCCTGTCACCGGTGCATTCCAGAGCCAGAGCAAGATGTATGCGCCCTTCGAGACTAAAGCTAATCTGAGGACCGCCGCCGGGACCAACGCTATGTTCGTTAACGACCACTCCGAGAGGAGCGTCTCTCTCTTGTGGTGCACGGAGACAGATGAGTGGTCCGAGCAGAAGCTGCTTCTTTCCAATGAGTTCAAAAGCATTTATTTGATGGCCTACACAGAGGGCGTCTTCTACGCTCTGGACTTGTGGGGTTGCTCCTACACCGTGGACACATGTGTGCTGCCGCCGTGGCGCCTGACAAGACTCCGTGCACCGAGCATTCTCAAGCAGTACACCCCGATTAGCGGGTGCCCCGTCCTCTGGTACAGCCACCTGCTGGAGTCAGAAGGATCGGTCCTGTTTGCCGGTCCGATACTTGCACCAAAAGAACCCGGACGCCCAAATACTATTGGTGGCTTCGAGGTGTACAGGTTGGATGTTGAGGGGCCACGATGGGTGAAAGTGGAGAGGCTTGCGGCTGATCGGGCGCTTTTCGTGAGTGAGCAATCATCGTTCACGGTGCGTGCCTCGAAGGTGCCAGGGTGCATGAGCAACTGCATCTACTTTGTGGGTGAGGTTGACGGCTACTCCTGCATTACCTGGGGCGTCTACTCCATGGAGGAGGGGAAGGTACTGTTTCAACGCCTAGTCGTTGGTTTTCCGAGAAAATATGATGCTGCACGGTGGTTCCTCCCTGTTGTTGTGAACTTGTGATGCCACTTGCACATGCGCATTGTAGACACTCAGGAAGAAAAGGAGGAAAAAAAATCTAAGTTTGTTACGTACATCTGATAACAATATTTTGAAGATGGAGTATACGAGTTGAAGTTAACACCAGATGGCTTATTTTATGTTGATGAGAGGACAGGACGATGGGTAACAATTTTCCGCAAACAAGATGAATTATTCTAGGATACGAATCTCAAATTTTGTTTGATGAAGTTAATGTATTGCTGAAGGGGTTCGGCTCTCCTGCTGGGATCCCTGCACGCACTATAGTGCAGGGCCAACCAGCGGCCAACACGTGGCCTGGTGGACCCCATCACTAAACCAACCAGCCCGTATCTCTCTAATTACAGAAAAGCAGTAAATCTGCCTTTCTTTCTCGCGCGTATCAACAGATTGCCTCAAAAATCTCCAACATCCTTTCTCCTATCTATCTACTCCATTGTGGATCACACAGGAATAGATCAGGATCGATAGAGAATTGTCCTCTCATGTGGACCAGCATCTACGGTGTTCTTTGGCATGGAAGGAGCTCCTGCGACTTCATCCATAGGTTTGTTGTTGTGTCTTGAATCTGCAAATTATCAACACTCTCATCATATGGAGGAGACAAGATTAAATAGAAGCAAAGGAACAACTTAATCTATGACATGCAAATTAATCCTTGAGACTTAGCTCCACGTACATCATCTTCCATAGGTCTGTTTCTTGTGTCTTCTTTGCCAATTGTAATGATAGAGATTACTGTATCTAAGAAAAAGGACAATGTTTTGCTAATGCTCCTATGAATACAGTGTGATATTTGGCAAAATATGTTGTCCCATCTTCAAGTGTTGTTCAGGTTTCACTACAACAGGACTCTGAATATCGTGTTTTGTTTTAACAAAACTGTGTCGTCCATGAACTAATTAGTATATGATATTTTTATGTTGTGTAGATCATGAGACCACTAATGTGGGAGAGGCAGGTCGAAACACAGATGACTATTACAGCAAAAGGTTGAAACCTAAGATAGGAATGGAATTTGAGAATGAAGATATAGCATATGAGTTTTATAATGCATATGCAGGACATGTAGGTTTCAGTGTCAGGAAATTTTGGCATGATAAATCCTCAACAAATGTTATTCGAACAAAGAAATTTGTATGCTCAAAGGCAGGTTTCAAGGACAAGAGCAAGGAACAATGCCAGCGGAAGCGAGCAGATACAAGAGTTGGCTGTCTGGCAGAGATGACCATCAAAAAAAGTGCTAACGGAAAATATGTTGTAAGCAGCTTGGAGGATGCCCATAATCATGAACTCGTAACTCCAAGCAAATCCCATCTACTGCGATCCCAAAGAAGAACTACAGAAGCTCAGAAGGCCCAGATTGAAATATTGAATGATTCGGGTATTAGACCTAAATCTGGTCATGAAGTGATGAGTAGGCAAGCAGGGGGTCGACAAAGTCTTTGCTTCGGTCATAAAGATTATAGAAATTATCTCCGATCAAAGCGTATGCAATCAATCCAAGAAGGAGATACAGGTGCCATTCTTCAATACCTACGGGAGAAGCAAATGGAAAATCCTTCCTTTTGTTATGCAATACAAGTAGATGAAGAGGATATGATGACCAATATATTCTGGGCAGATGCAAGATCAATATTAGATTATCACTACTTTGGTGATGTGGTATGCTTTGACACAACCTTTAAGACAAATAGTTATGGACGACCATTTGCCCCTTTTGTTGGTGTCAACCATCATAAACAAACAGTGGTTTTTGGAGCTGCATTATTGTACGATGAAACAGCTGATACATTTGAATGGTTATTTGAAACATTCAAAACGGCTATGTCAGGAAAAGAACCAAAAACAATATTGACCGACCAATGTCCTGCCATTATTAGTGCCATTGACAAGGTTTTTACCAATTCAATACATCGTCTATGTGTGTGGCACATGTATCAGAATGCTGCAAAATATTTGAGTCATGTTTTCCAAGGTTCGAAGACATTTAAGAAAGATTTTGGCAAGTGTGTTTATGATTTTGAAGAAGTTGATGATTTCTTAGCAGGTTGGAATGATATGCTAGTGAAATATAATTTGGAAGACAATGACTGGCTACATAGATAATTCCAAAACAAGGAGAAGTGGGCTTTGGTTTATGGTCGACAGACCTTTTGTGCGGATATGAAATCTACGCAAAGAATCGGGAGTATGAATGCACTATTGAAGCGATACTTGCATGTTCGCCTTGATTTATTAGATTTCTTCAAGCACTATGAGAGGGCCGTGGATGATAGAAGGTATGCTTAAGTGGAAAGTGATTTCTATGCGAGTCAAACATCACCAAAAGTGCCACATGTGCAGATGTTGATTCAAACTTCCAAAGTATATACACCTGCTATGTTCAAGATATTTAAAGAAGAATTTGACATGGTAATGGGATATTGTGTGTATGAAAGTGGCCGTACTGCCTCTATTTCTGAATTCAATGTTACCCATTCAGCTAGCCAAAATAGTCATACAGTGAAATTTGATCACGATGGATCAAAAGTTTCCTGCTCATGCAAAAAGCTTGAATTTATTGCGGTCTTGTGTCGTCATGCATGAAGGTGTTGGACCACAACAATATTAAGGAGTTGGCACCAGAATATATCTTGAAAAGATGGACAAGGCAAGCAAAATCAGGTCCATCATATGCAATTCAAAAGTGCGCTGATGATGAAGATGCTAGAGTTGTGCTAGCTAGGCAGTATGGATCACTATGTCGCACTTACAACAACATTTTGAGCAAAGCAGCAGCAAACAAAGAGGCATATGCACTACTGCAAAGTATGTCAATAGAACTAATGGAAAAGGTGGACCATATTTTACATGGAAGCAACCAGTCAAAAGATATACCGTCAAATCATGAACAAGCTGAGAAACAAGCAGAGAACCAGCCAGTTGAATGCAACAATGAGAACGTTGTCCAAGCAAAAGGAATAAGGAGAAAAGAAAAAGGAAATAGTAGTAAGAGGATTAAATCTGGATTGGAACTAAACAAAAAGAATACACAGAAGAAAGGTATGGTACAGCTCAAGAAATGGCTACATAATTATCTGCTCATGTTATTCAAATAGATCTAATAGTTTCTTTTCCAAATAGGTCAAGCAACAACATGCAAGAATAGGAATGGTGATTGTGCTTCTGCCTCAACTGAAGCAAATCCTAGCTTCACCATGCACTAGTGCAGAACCGGGCAATAGCACCGGTTCGTAAGGCCCTTTAGTGCCGGTTACATAACCGGCACTAAATTGTGGTCACTAAAGGCCCCCCCCCCTTTAGTACCGGTTCAGCACGAACCGGTGCTAAAGGGCAACCACGTGGCACGAGCCAGCTCCGGGGGCCTGGAGCCCTTTAGTACCGGTTGGTAAGACCAACCGGTACTATAAGGTTTGGGGGATTTTTAGTTTTATGATTTCTTTTTCATTTAATTTTGTGTTTCCATTTTAATTTTTTTTCGTTTGCTGGTATTTTACGATACTACACATTGTACACGTTATGCATATATATATATATATATATATATATATATATATATATCATCAATGTCTCACAAACCACCATATTAATTAATTCACATATACACACATGTATAGCTATATACAATTTCTCCTACATATGAATGTTGCCTTCGGAGCCAGTGGCATTAGCCTAGTTGGTGCCTTCGGAGCACGATTACAATTGGAAGTGGTTTTCATGGGGGCGGTAGCGGGTAATAGAATTCTCCATTCGGATTTATGACCTGGTCGAGCAAAAATCCCGCTATTTCCTCTTGAAGTGCTTCTACGCGCTCCCTTTCTATGAGCTTCTCCCGCACCTCTTTGAACTGTTAAGAAGGAGATCAATATGCATGTGTATTAGTTGTGTGACTAGATATCGATAATGGTGTAAAAATTGTGAATAGTGTTCTGACAAGCGTACCCATTGCTGTCTTTGAGATCTGCTCCTTTCGGACACCATCATGCGAATGTTCTCGCAAACGCAGAATGTACACAGATTAGTCCCCTGCACCTGCTTCAGGGCCTTTACGAGAATGGAATTTGATCAGATAAAAATTAATCAAGCATGATAATTAAAGAGATGGCATCTAGCTAGCTAGCTAGTACTACTTAATTGCTTACCTTGGGTCGAAACCATTGAAGCTTTTGTTTCCATTCACCTTCCGTGACGCTGATGAATCTTGCCAAGCCCTGCCCTCCGACAAAGAAAATGAATAAAGGGGTTATTAAATAGTTCATATCATGAAATGACAAACTAAATAGGCCGAGATATATAGTTAATAATGATTGAAATTACCTGTTGACTATCCCATATAAGATGTTATAGTCAGTTTTTGCTGAGATTAGCGAGTCCAGTACTTCAACTGTTCCGGCGTCAACTTTTATGATACACAAGACCCAATGAAATCTGCATGCACACACGTTTACATGTCTTAATTAAGCGGGCATATGTAAGCAAAAACATGTAGCTAGCTAGTAGGCAAAAACAGAGAATTTGTAGTACAAGACAGTGTGACTCACTGGAAGTTGTAAGGAAGTAGTATATCTTCATTGTATTTGAGGCGCTTCAAGAACTCTAGCATGCTGTCCTCTACTTCCTTTGCATAACGTTTATTTATCTTCCATGTGTATTCATTAACGGTGTTTGGGCCAATGAACCCAATGCCAAAGCGTCCACCTTTTCTCATTTCATATATCTTCATCCTGCATAATACCACAGAAAAGAATATAGTGAGGATAATTACAGGTAATGATTGATCAAAAGGATCACTACAGCTAGCTTGAGACTTAAATTATAGAAAGAAATCACTTACAGACAATAGCAACTGACGATAGATTTGTCGAGTGCGTCTTGATTGTATAACTGAAACAGTTCTAAATACTCAATGGACACAGCTTTCTCATGGTAGTGATGGTCCTGCTTGACATTCACCATGAGGGACAATCGCTCTGAAATCTTGGTAATGTTCATGTACCATTGATGCAATTCATACATTCTCGTTGGGAGGTTCTTGACCTTGTCTGGCGCGACCAAAGGTTGGCCCCGGACATATTTCCGTTTTACTTCATCCTCTCTAAGCAAAGGCATGGGCTCGATCTCGAGGAGTTGTCCAACAGTGATGTTGAGAACTTCAGCCTGCATTATATGCTCCTCCGTTATTACCACATTGCCCACCTCGGGAACATGCACTGTTTGCCCACAATAATATTGGGCACGCGTACTGTCACCCGTTGTTGGCACAACAAGCGAGGGGATCGATTGCGCCGCCTGTTCTCCCAGCTGGGGAATGGTTTTCCCGCATTTTTTGGCAGCTGCTTCTTGTTTGCTCGATCCCGATGTAGACGTGCTCGCCTCCCTTTGTAGACGTGCTCGATTTAACTTCCTGATGTGGTGCTCATAGTCTGTGTCAACAGGCTTGGGAGCTGGTGGTTGAGCCATACGAATGAAGTGGTCAATCGTTTCCTCAGGCACTTTCTCCCTTGGCGGCGGTGGCGGTTTCGGTGCAAAATGGGCTTCCACCTCGGCCTTCGATATGGCTGTGATTTCCTCCTTAGACCTGTCATAAGACCTCTGCGGAAGAGGCTTGAGGCTTGGACCATATTCATATCGCTTGCCTCCGCATGTACTTCATATACTACCTCGACTCGTACCGCTACGCACCATAGCTGCGGGGTGTCTCTTCTGCGATTGCTGAGGCGGCGGAGACGGCTGACTAGACTGAGTTGGACGAGGAGGAGTGGCCTGAGGTTGTGCCGTACTTGGAGGAGGAGTGGACGTCTGACGCTGTGGCGGACTTGGAGGAGGAGGATTGTCCTGACACTTTGCCGGACTTGGAGGAGGAGGATTGTCCTGACACTTTGCCGGACTAAGTGGAGCGAGAGTCTGCTGACTCGGTGGCGGACTTCGACGAGGACTCGGGTGACGCGGTGTCGGTGGCCTTGGAAAGATGATGCAATCCTTTTTCCATAGGATGATACGATGTTTGGCCTCTCCGAGAAAGCGCTCGCCGTCACCTCCAGCAATGTCAAGCTGTAGCCCCGAATATGGTGGGTCCACCATCTCATCAACCAAGACACGAGCATAGCCCGCTGGAATCGGGTTGCATTGGAAGGTTGCCTCGGGGGGATTTGTGAAAGCACAGCCGTTCGCCACCTTCATGGATATGTTCTTCATTTTGACGTGTAGCTCGCAGTTAGTGTTCTCCGTGATGTCATCCACGGGGTATCTACCCAGCATTGCGTCGTCCGGGACGGAACCCACGCTGCTTCTCGGCATGGATGGGCCGGTGCTATACAATGCTGGATTATCCGCTAGCTGCTGCAGCTGCTGAGACCCCCTGTGATGGGTAAGTGAGTCGATCTGCTCCTGCTGCCGCTGGAATTTGACTGCCAATTCCGCTTGACTTGCTTCTAGGCCTTGAAGGCGTTCATAGTCCCGCTTCCTCTGCTCCTCCTCCATCTTCCTCTTCTTCTCCTCCGCAATCTTCTTTCTCGCACGGGTTCTGTAGTCATTGTTCCAGTCTGAAAACCCCTCATACCACGGCATAGCACCCTTGCCTCGTGTTCTTCCCGGGTGTTCAGGATTTCCCAGGGCACGCGTAAGCTCGTCGTTCTCTCTATTGGGCTGGAACACCCCCGTTCGTGCCTCTTCTATTGCAACAAGTATCGCATCGTCGGCTCCCTTCAGACTTGCCCTCGTCGAAACATTGCCTGTCTCCCGGTCCAACTCCCCTCCATGCGCATAGAACCAAGTCCTGACCCTGGGGGGCCAGCTCTTAGTAGCCGAAGTGACACCTGCATCCTCCATCTCTTTCTCAGACTTATCCCACTTAGGCATTGCCACTGCATAGCCACCTGGCCCCAGCTTATGGAACTTATCCTTTTTTCGGCATTCTTCTTGTTTATTCTCGACCGTTCCTTAGCTAATTCCGAATCCTTGAATTTCACGAAATCGTCCCAATGATCACGTTGGTTCTCCAGTGTTCCCTTGAATACTGGAGTCTTCCTTCCTTCCTTGACGTACTTGTTCCATTCACGATTCTTGTAGTTCTTGAATGCAGTCACCATCATCCTAAGAGCAGCCTCTTTGACTTTCTGCACATCTGCTTCTGTGAAATGATCTGGTAGGGTGAAATGTTCCATGAGAGTATCCCAAAGCAGATCTTTTTGATTCTTGTCAACAAAAGTAACATCTGGACGTGGCTTTGCTGGCGCTCTCCATTCTTGAAGTTTGATCGGGAGTTGGTCCTTCAGAAGAACTCCACACACTACTAGAAATACCACTACTAATGGCGCACCTAATATGGCCATTAATGGCGCATCACTGGTGCGCCATTGATAGCACGCCATTAGTAATTTTTACTAATGGCGCACCACCTGGTGCGCCATTAGTATCTGGTATACTAATGGCGCACCACCTGGTGCGCCATTAGTATATGCGAGGGTGCGCCATTAGTATGCCTCCCAGGGGGCATGTATACCCAGGTGCTTTGGCATACTAATGGCGCACTACCCGGTGATGCGCCATTAGTATGCACTGTCATACTAATGGCGCACTGTCATGTGATGCGCCATTAGTATGAATATTAGTTTTTTATTTATTTTTTTATTTTCTGTTTTTTGCACAGGTTACAAAATGTATAATTTGACAAAATATAGACAGCACACATCAACAATAGATTCATCAAATACAATAGAAGATTAGTCTTTGAATACAATTCATCATATTAGTCTCCGAATACAATTCATCATATTAGTCTCCGAATTGAAAAGACCGAACAAAGATAGAACATTATATTACAAGTCTCGAGACCGCGAGTAGCGAGTTTATCTTCGCATTACAAGTCGATATCGATCATCTAAACTACCATCACATAGAAGAGAGCTGCGGTCATCATGATGAGCATCATCATGATGAAACTCGTCTTCATCCGGTTCCTCCAACGCTCCCTCCCCTCTCCCGCTAGATAGCGGGCGTATCTAGATTCGGCCTCGGCCCTAGTGGTGTACCCTTTGTAACTGTTACCCCTGAATCGGTGAACCTGTCTCCGACACTCCTCCCAGTCATCGTAGACTCCGGGAACCTTACCCTTGTACACGACATACGTCGGCATCGCTATGCACTAGCCAAACGAAACGTTAGTACCAATTCACAGACAATACATAAGCAATATATAAGTATGCAACAGAACGATCGGAAGAGAAAAGCAAGACATTAATAGCATAGATTACATCTAAGTGGAACGACTCTCGAAACCAAAGAGACATACTACAAGTTCATTAAAGTTTAATTACAACATGAGCCAATCGATGTTTCAGAACTAGACAACTCGACTCAAGGGACCGGAGCGTGGATGAAGCCGCCGTCTATCGTGGGAGTAATGAAAGAACGGGCGTTGTCATCCTGCATTTGTAGCATTGTGTCGATGTCACTGTTGGACGGTTGATTTCTGAGGTAGAACTGCCCCGAGGTACGAAGGACATCTTGATGGATGATTTCCGCAAACTCCGACTGGATGCGAAAGAATTCTTGTCGGAGGTCCGCGTCCTGGATTGCCGACACGCTCGCGGCCCAATCTTGGAGTTTACTCGGTAGCAGAAGTTGATGATGGTCCCGTACGATCGCCCGCATGTGATGGATGGCGTAGTAGGCACCCTTCTGACCGCCAGGCGGCTGCTTGATGCAGCAGAACGTCGTATTGTGGGAGAACACGTGCTTGCCGTACTTACGAATAGGCCTGGTGAAGGTGCCTCCAGATTTGGCGTAGCCGGGGAGAACATCATCAAGAACCTTCTTGACATTTGTGTAGTCTACGTTCGACTGACGGTCCGGGTCGAAATACGTGGCCATGGAATATTTGGGGCTTAGGAGGATGAGCGTGCAACGTGTGTCACTGCAGAGAACACGGAATGTTAAAAGAAAAACGATCAAAATGTAAGAATTCATATGTTACGGGCCGGTTGAGGGGAGGACTTACTCGGGAAAGTAAGGCACGAGGAAGTTATCCTTATCTTGGTTTGCCAGAATGACGCCTTCGAGGTAAGAACTCGCGACTTGCCGGTCCCCAGCGCTGCCCAAGATCTTGGCACGCATGTAGAAGGGGTCGACTATCACGATGTCCGGGGTCTTGTCGCGAATGATCCGCATCTCCATACTCAGCGAAAATAGCCGAACGAAGGTGTAGTGCAGCGGATGAAGGTTAAACATAGCAAAGATGTCATCAAACCGCAGGACGATCGTACCCCCGATGTCGCCATCCACAAAGCCCTTGCCCTCTGGCACCTTGGCCACGAAAACCGGGTATGCCACATCCTTCTCTCTGAGACGCCGCTTCTCCAAAGAAAGAACACTGTCGTGCAGACTCCGCATAGCACCGGTTGCAGCATTGAGCATATTTGGTGGTAGCATCGCCCTACTCGCCACATGCACCCTCCTCGAGATATCCTTAGGTGAAGGTGGCCCGTCCTGAGCACGGATCGTACTCGGTGCCGGCTGGCTTGCACCCTTCTTACTCTTTCTTTTGTGTGCCTTCTTCTTCTCCTGTAATGGGACCGAGTTTTGCTCACAGACCGCCTTCTTGAGTGTGTTGGGGCTGATAATATTTCGCACCTCGCCTATCTGAGGCTCGGTGAAGTCGGCAGCTGGAGGCGTCTCCTGAGAGCTGAACACCAAACGGCGCCTGTTGCAACTTGGCTTCTCTGCGGTACGAGCTAGATCGCACACGTCTTTTGTTGGGTTTGGTTCTTGAGAAGGAGGCCCCATGAAGTCGCCATCGTACCCATGCTCGGCAAAGTACTGATCGACGTTGCCAAATGTATCATAGTCGTCGTCGTCATTCTGATCCTGTGCCATATGCATGTTTGGATCCAGTGGCATAGGGATGTCCGGCACCGTTACGGCGGTCTTGCCATGGGGCCGACTTGGCGCCGGCACGACTGGCGGTGTTGTCTTTGGGGTGGTGTCCCCCGCCCCCAAACGAATCTGGCTCTTCGGCCAAAGCAGGGGCCAGCTCAGGCAGGCACTGAGGGTCATCACGTCATCATCGTCGGCCCCGACGGGTCGATTCGGAGGTAACAAGTCGTCGCAGCCTGGCAGCACCCGAACCAGTTGAACCCTAAACAAGTTGGGTGGCATCTGGGTACCGTGGAACAAGGGGTTGCCCGGTTGAACGATTTTTCCCTTGGCGACATCGACCAACTCGTTGTTCACGAAGTGGAGGAGAGTGCACGGAACGTCGGCGGCGCCCTGCGAAAACATGTAGGGCGTCAGGGATGCCCAGTCAAAGGCAAGGAGATGAAGTCCTCGGCCGAGAGAGGCTTAATTAGTTACCGTGATGATGGCGTCGAGCTCGGCTAATGTAGAGGCACCGCCAACGGCGGGCGTGCAGTTGACGGAGGGGCCGCTTGCTGCAGAGGTGCCGGCCGGCGTACACCCGGGTGCATTAAGCTCCTGTGCCGGCGTCGGAGACACCAATGCCGCCTCCGCCGGAGGCACCAATGGCCCCGCCATCGCATTATGCGAGTTGCTGGCCGTGAAGCTAGGAATCGGGGGCGGCCCCTGTTGGCCGCCCGCAATCCACGCACTCAACCCCGAGATCAAGGTAGGCACAAGGGCGGTGATCGTCGCTCCGAGTCGTTGTTCCACTTGCTCTTGGACAATCTACGGAATCCGCGCCACCTGTGCCTTGAGTTCTTGAACCTCTCACGCCTGGCTTTCCGAGCTGGTCTTTTTCTCCTTCCGCACACCAGCGGTATAGTATGACCCCCATTTTGTCGACAAGCCTTTGCCTGCCACACGACCAGCTGACATCGGCTTACTGAGCTTATCCTTGTTCTTCATTATATTCAACCCCCTATTTAGAGTGGTGTCCCAAGGGTTGCTCTGAGTCGACCCCGCGCTACTGCTTTCAGTCGCCTGCGGAAGGAATGTGAACCATTTAGAAATTCGGCTTCATTAATTAGAATGCAAACATATGGAGCTAATTACGCGGGGGTGTATTCCTTACCAGAACAAGCTCAAGCCGCCTGGTCTTCGGATCCGTGGTAAGCTCCTTTGTTTTCGGGTCCTTCTTGTACCGGGCCCTGACAAAGTTCCTGGTCTGCTTGTCACCGTATTTATCGAAGAGGGGCGGTAGGCCTTGCTCGGCACGGTCCGCCTCCTCCTTGTCCCATATAGGCTCCGCCACTCTGTAACCGCCGGGACCGAGTGTGTGTTCCCCTATGTTCAGCTCCCGCATTTGTTTCCCCCACTCACTTGATTGGGAGCTTGCGGTGCTCGAGCAATTGATCTTGAAGTCGTTGTAGTCATCTTCGGTGATCGAAGGATTTTTCTCCTTGATCTTCTCATAACTCTCACCTTTCTCGATCATTCTCTTCACATTGCTTTTCCAAGTAGACAGGGCCTTGCTCATCTTCGTGAGGGCAGCATTGTTCACTTTATTCCCTTTGAGGCTCGTGTTTTCGAATTCAGCGGGGAACTTGTATCGTTCGTGCAGCTTCGTGAAGAGGAGGTGGCGCAAATTCCCCCGGTCAGGATGCCTCAGGTTCTCGGTGTTGATCGAGACGGTGCTCCGGACAATGCACCCGAGCTGAAGCGAGTACCCCTTGACTATTCGTTCGGGCGCCGTTGGATTCCCGTTGGAGTCCACTTCAGTAACTTCCTCCTTGAGGGTGCGGAGCACGATCGGGCGCCGGTCCTTCCGTTGCCTCTTCGGCTGGCTGCTATCTGTGCGTGCGCCGCCATCATCAGTGGTGGCATCCTCGGCGGCACCATCAGTGGTGGCATCAGTGTGGTCATCCTCGGCGGCACCATCCGTGGTCTCAGGATCGGTGGGGAAGGCGGCGGCCTCATACAAGTGAGGTTGTTCCTCCATCTCCTGGGATAGCTCCCAGAATGCCTTGCCGCCCGAACCCCCGGCCTCATCGTT
This sequence comes from Triticum dicoccoides, assembly GCF_002162155.2. Taxonomy (NCBI): domain Eukaryota; kingdom Viridiplantae; phylum Streptophyta; class Magnoliopsida; order Poales; family Poaceae; genus Triticum; species Triticum dicoccoides. The sequence continues at coordinate 47,970,618 of NC_041391.1, forward strand.
GTGGGCCATGTTTCTCTCTAAATAGAAACAAAGTTTGGTCAAAAAGTTGGTTATTGTCAAGGAACAAGATCATGGTCTCATCATTTAGGGTTTGTCGACACCGAGGCATCCTAAAATCTAAGCTTTTATCATTGAGGGTTTTTCGACGCCAAGGCACCCTAAAAGCCTAACTTTTCATCATTTCGGTTTTTATCGACACCGAGGCACCCTAAAAGCCATGCATTAGTCACAAGTACGCCGGGGCACTTGATCCTACTTAATTAACTACTAAGATACCCCGGCCCATGCATTAGTCACAAGTACCGCATATGTCCTATTTTTAGCAAAGTCATGCTAAAATTCACGGAAAATTTCAGCATGACCTTTGCTGAAAATAGGACATATGGAGTACCCGAATTTGCCGGAACGGAAGTTAATCGACATTCCGGCAAACTCAAGGGCCTCTCGGGGTACCTGCAAAATCATCACGACACGATGGTCGGAGACAAAACCCAGCAAACTAGCAAAATCATCACAAATTGTTTTCTGTTAAAGATGATCATCATCTTTACAAGTCTTTCTCAATGTGATCACAAGTAATTCAGAGGCATCACAAGTAATTCAGAGCATCACAAGGCATTAGTAGTTCAGTACATGAACAAGTTTTACAAAGCACATCAATATGTATTGTATTTCATTGTGGAGTTATATACAGTATGTTACAACAAAGAAACAGCTTAATCCATGCCTCAGCTTATCAACAGTCATTACTTGTCAAATACAGAAGAAGGAACAATTTACTTGTGAAATAGTTACAAATGATGACAGAATAAAGCAACACCCTACACTAGCCTAAAAACAAGTGAAGTTTCACCCATATAAGAACAAGTGAATTCTAGTCCCATTGACACTCCTGGTTTTCTACAAACACCAAGTACTAGGGCACACAAAAGTTCTGAAATTTGTGTGCCTAACTGAATTAACTGAATTTTCAGTAACCGAATAAACTGAATTTTCAAAACTGCAAGAAGCCAATTAAAAAAAATCCTTGCACTCTGTCAAATTAACTATTGTTTTTCACTTTGTGCCAGCACCATTAGATTAGTTGGTAAAGTACACCTTTCATCCTAGATACATTCCCTGCCTGTGCAGGCATTTGCAGGCAGCTGACAGTAGATTGGCTTTGAGGCCCTGACTAATTAACTACATTGCTCATCAGAGACCCTGCTGTTTACTGGGAGGTGGCAGTACTACTGTACTAGTGTGGTACTGGTTTATTATTTGGAACCTTCTGCTTATGAAGCTATCTCTGGTAAAGATTTGCAACTAGTAGTACATTTTTGGTGGGTGCAAAAGTCCAACAGCACTAGAACTGAGCTGATTGATCTATAAATGTGTAGGAGGAGCTAGATCATTTCCTTTACCAAATAAGCAATTGATCTAGCATCCACCTTTACCAAATGCAAGCAACTGATATGATACAGATACAGATAGATGCCGACAATTAGTTATTGTTATCATCTGAGATAATTTAATCAGAGCAGTGGCAGTGGATTTGTGCACAAGCTAGCTAAGACAGTAGAGATCGCCATCTAGTGTATGCCACA